>NC_084805.1:13998709-14305271 GCF_963583255.1 Pyrus communis | reverse complement strand
CTTGGACTCAAAACACCAACTTTAGGCGTAAGGGAAGCCACGTTCCCTTCAACAGCATCCCCGACAAACTCACCTCTAGAATAAGCATCTGTAACTATCACATCTTGATTATAACAATTCAAAACACATATAACAAGAAACTCACTCTTAATAAAAAAAATTCATGACCATACCCACACAAAACAAATAATCACAAGGTTCAACAAGAACATAGACAAGAATTAAATTGCCAGAGAGCAGGAGAACTTGTCCTTCATAGCTACCTCAGCACCAGCTTGTTGCCCAGACTTTTCAGCTTTAGCATTCTCTTCTTCATGGAGAACCACCATCAGGAAACATAACATGACATCCTTTTGAAGAGCATCTATAACATCATCTTCTACTCGAGTATCCTCAGTATAGATGAGAAGCTCATCCTTAAAGACCTGTCAATTAAGAAATAGCCATCCACCTCTCCTAACTCAGGTCAACCTCAACTAAAACCTTGGCAAAGAGCCCATTCAAACCAAGAATGACGGCACCCCTTCAAATGATATTGCTCGGAGTCTCAATGATGACCTTGATAATATTAGCCTCTTTGTATTGCATCGGGACACGCGGAAGCCTTGCTCAAACAACGAAGTTGTCGATGGTATTCATGTCACTAAACTTAGTGGTCCACCGCTCAAGGTGAAAAATTTGCCCAGAATATACCACGGCCAATTTTCCACCACAACATTAAGATCATCTCCATCTGTGAACTCAAAATTAAACATTCCTAACATGATGATTCAGATAAAACATGTTCTTGACTTCATTCTTCCAGAGAAGACCAAGCTTCCACTAGATAATCTTAGCCTCCAGGTGTTACCCGAACATCTTGCCCATAAGAACTTTGCTTTGGATGTACTCCACATTCAAGGATGAACATAACGAAGTACTCACCTTGGTGACACCATGGTCATGGTGAACGTACCAAAAACCTTCTCAATAACGAGTTCCTCCCAAGTTGTGGAATAGAGAAAAGCTTAGCCCATCTAGGAATGTGATGGTTACTACAAAACATAGGCCTCATGGGGTGGGAGGAACTCAAAGCAAGGGCTTGAGAATTGGTTATAAAGGTAAAGTTAAGAAAGAGATAATAAATACAAATGCAAGAGAGATAGAAGGAATTAGAGACAAAAGTGACAAAATAGAGCAACCCAGAATAAATAGACTACCTTAAGGAGAAGGCAACCGTTATATAGGCACAAAAACCAAACAAAATAATTAAAAAAAAACCGCACAACATCAGTCATGATGCCCACGACAAGTCAAGATTGGGTTTATGATGGCCAACTAAGGAAGAGTAATAATGATTAAAACCTAGTTTGAGTAGAAAACATGGAGAATGAGGCCCCAAAAATCCCGAGAACCCAACCGACCCACGAAAACCCTAGAATACCCATCCTTTACTATTTTTACTTTTTTAATCCTTGAATTCGATTGATGAAGGGTAAAAGTTTAATTTATTAGAAATAATTTTAGAAAGTTTAGAAGTAATTTTAATTTATTATGCAGGGGTAAAAGTTTGGACCTTTTTTGTATTCTAGAAACTAAGGTCTCGTTGGACAAGCTCCCTAGTAGTTGGTATAATCATTTTTTGATAGTTGGGCTTGCTATGATCCCGTTAGTAGAACGGGGGGTTTATGTCTTCTTTGGAACTCTTACTCGTTAAATATTAATGTCGTGGTCTTGAATTCACGTTATATTCATGTGTGGACTAAGGAATTATCTAAAGATTTAGAGTATGCAGCTACGTTTCTTTATGTTTTACCCCCAGAAATCTCTTCAACCTAGGTTGTGGGAGGAAATCATATGCCATATCTAAACTAACGCATGTGCATGTGCTGAGCATGCAGTGTGCATGACATGTGCATGCTTTGTACATGTCCCAAAAGTCCTATTTTGGTCCCATGATTAAGTAAATGGCTCACTTCCCACTAATAAATTACATAGACAACATTGAAGTAATGAAACATTAAGTACTTCTTTATGACAAACCATATAGTGGCTCCAACGACTAGTGCCTTGTAGCAATCAACGGTTGCCCACTTCCCGTTCACATCCACTTTCATTGCATAATGACAAAATATCTCAAACCCTTCATGAAGTCCTAACCGATAACCTTGGTTGTATTGCTCGCCCATTGCGTCAATGTATGCAGCAAATGACATGAACTTCTCAATCTCTTTTATTGCGATCCCCTTCACGGGTCGACGAGCCTTTTTCAATTTCTACTTCAGCGATGTGAGGTTCTTCGCATGATTTTCCTTATACTTAGTAATCCTCCCTACAATGGTTTTAAACTTATACAGAGATTTCAATAATTATTATATATATTAATATTTAATATTTATGAATATATAATATATTGTTTCTAGTTTAAGTGTGATTGTGTAAATCCTAGATTAGATTTGATTCTAATTATTCTTTCCTATATGAACTTGTATTCCTTGGGGATGAAGGATTTCTTTTCCCTCTTATTACTATAAATAAAGGCACTACGTAGGGGGAATAACACACACATTCCTCTACACAACCCTACAAACACTTCTCTCTCTATATTCTCTCTATGTGCCCTCAGCCTCTTCTCTTGTTAGTTAAATATAGGCCACAACACGTTATTAGCACACTCCTACCGTTGTGCTTAAGAATCTGACGTGGAAGTTTTCTGCATCAAACCAATTCACCAATATCATCAAGCAATCAGGTTATTCCAAAACAACAATATTTTTCTCGATATTTTTGCAGCCCTGATGGCATGAACATTCACCATAATGCATGACCCAACTTTACGTTTTTCGAATTTTAGATTTTACATAAATTGTGTATCCATTATATTATATCCATAATTGTTGAATTATGTGAATTTGATATTGCCATTAATTGCATCAAATATATATCCATGCATTAAATTATTTATATAAATATACATGCAATTGAATTTTATAATCTGAAAAAAAAAAAAAAATATTGAAAACTGTTAAGGTTATTCGAACCCATAACCTGTGACGCACCCCCAAGCTCAAGCGAGTGTCTCTGGGGTGCGATGCACTGGAGTCGAACCTATGCTCCATATGAGAAGATGTCATTTTGGTATCGAACCCACGACCCCGCGCCGCCCACAGTCGGCCACGGCCTCACCATCATTTTTCCTGGGAAATCACGACCTGTAGTCGTGTTTGGGACCTCACCATTGTCAGTGACGATGGATTTTTCTCAGAAAAACTAATGAACAATCAGTGAATTCTTCAAAGGATTCTTCGAATACTTAAGGTTTCTCAAACCCCCAACGTTGAAACCTGATTTTTCGTCCAAGATTTGGGTTCTTAGTTAAACCCCCATGCATAGCCGTGTCGTGGCCACCCGAGGCAAGTCACCTGAAGCGACGTCAGAGCTTTTTTCTGGTTCGAATCCAACATTTAGCACCGCTGGGGTGTCTTTGATTTTCTCAACCCGAGCCTTAGTGGGCCTCGGACCCTCATGCCTACATCACACAGCACATTTTGGGCTTGCTGATTGTTCTTGCTGCCACGACCCATATCCAACAAACCAATTGGGTTTTCTATTGGACCCGACCCACGTACCATCAGCCCAAATCAATTTTTTGGTGCCCCTCGTGTACGCGTCACACCAGATCAAAGCCCTTCTCGGGCCTCTGCTTTGGGCTTAAGCCTGCATCCTAATAATTTGTGATGTTAGGCCAGCCTACATGCTAGGCATGAGCCCATTCCAGCCCATTCTTGGGACTGGCCCGCACGGCTCTAATTTGCTCAGCCTTCACCCATACTTTAAATTTGGCCCGAAGTCCAAATAATTAATTCAACTATAATTCTAGACCTGAAGTTCTATTTGCATATATTCTTATTGCATATATATATATATTGGCATTTGTTTATAGGGACATATGAACCTGAAGTTCATAATTATTTCAAAAACTGAAGTTTCTAGAAACATGCCTTGTTTGAAAACCTGAAGTTTTCCTTAAAAACATCACCCATGAAAACTCGAAGCTTTTTCATGCGAATTTTAACCAATACATGTCTATTAGAACCTAAATGTTTTACTCCTATGTGAATGGATTAATATTTTTCTCCATTACATTAGTCACATCTTGTCCTTTATTTTGTGATAGGAACATGTTGAATTTGAACAAACTCGACTTCACCACTTTATAGGTCTCTGGAAGAAACTACCTCAAGTGGGTCCAAGATGTGAAGCTCCACCTCATTGCAAAGAACTTGCGTCCCATCAGTCAAGATAAGAAGGACAACCTGGTTGGGGAAGCTGAGAAGGCCACTACCATGATCTTCATCCGAAGACATATTCATGACGCATTGCAAACTAAGTACCTGGCTAGGGAGGATCCATGAGCACTATAGGTCACTTTGGCCAATCGCTTTGATCACGAAAATGACATTTTCTTGTCTTAAACAAGACATGATTGGCAACATTTGCACTTCCAAGACTTTAAGTCTATGAATGAATATAATTCTGAAGTTTGTTGAATTCGATCACTTCTCAAGTTCTGTAACGAGACCTTGACCGAAAAGGATCTTCTCTCAACGACCTATTCGACCTTCTCTGCTACTAATATTGTCCTGTAGCAACAATATAAGGCTCAGAAGTTCACTAAGTTATCAGATTTGATCTTTGTTTTACTTTTCGCTAAAAAAAAAAAATCAACTATTGATGAAAAATCATCTAGCTCAACCTACTGGGGTGACTATTGTGCCTAAAACACATTATAACACAAACAAACGCCCAATATGTCAACATAGGCGTGGTAGGGGCGGCCAGAAGCCAACCCATCAAGGTTAACAGAGCCAAGGCCCATCTACGGGAGACAATGGAGCCCAGAATCGCCTTAACCTCGCTCCCAAGGACCCAAACTTCAAGAATAAGGGCAAAGCACCTGAAACCATAGATGTGGACATGTGCTATCACTGTGGTTCAAAAGACCATTGGTCTCGTGTTTGCCAACCTCCCTAGAAGGTTATAGCTGAATATCATTCTCATCGTAAGAAGTTTGAATCAAACTTTATGCAAGTGGATGAACTAGAGAGTACTAAGATAGAAGTTTCTGACTTTCAAGAGGCTATTACCCCTATGGAAGATTAGAATCTTAGACATAAACTATTTTTCTAGTTGAATTTAGACAATGGGGACAGATTCAACCTAGTGGCCGAACCCCCTCTTTGTTTTTTTGGTTTAATTTTGAACAATTTTCATTTATATTGGATTACTTGTTAGTGATTTGTTTTTGGATATTAAGTTTTTAATTACCATTCCTAGATACTTAAAATTATTTTGAATGGATATTTGTTTTTAGAACTTTTATGCATATGACAAATACAAATTAATTTTTATTCTAGGTATGACTAGTGGGAAAGTTATTTGTCTAGCAGATAGTACAACCACACACACCGTTTTGTGTGAACCCATCTATTTTACTAACTTCATACCTAAAAATGCACCTCTGACAACCTCTCAGGCCCATCCAACCTGATTGAAGGATACGGTAATGCATGTATAATGTTGTCCAATGGTACAATTTTGACCACTGATGAGGCACTTTATTCTTCGCATTTTGGAAGAATGTTGTTGAGTTTCAAGGATATTAGAGATAATAATTACCATGCTAAAACCTATGTAGAAAACAGAGTTGAATTTATGTGCATCACTTCCTATGAATATGGCAAAAATGTACTATAGAGAAGATGGAGCGTATCCCGAGTGGTCTAACTACTACGACCATATGCCCTATAGAAAGCCATTATGTGGCCGGCCCTACCTCTGGGACCGCACACGAAATTACACTTTGGCATGATCGTTTGGGACACCCTGGAAGAACAGCGATGCGCATATCCTCAAATCATCACACGAGCATCCACTAACCCGAAGTTTAGGTTCGTTTCAATGAATCGCATGTCAAACCTGCTCCATGGAAAGCTTATTATTAAGCCTTCTTATGACAAGATTTGTTTGAATCATTCTATTTTTTCTACAAAGGATTCAAGGGAAATTTGTGGACCGATTTACCCTCTATGCGAACCATTTAGATATTTTATGGTTTTGTTTGACGCTTCCACATGGTGGTCACACATGTGTTTGTTGTCACAAGGAACACTGCATTCTCCAAATTGTTGGCTCAGGTTATCAATCAAATATATTCGATTGGATAATGTTGGAGAATTCACATCTAAAACTTTTGATGACTATTGCATGTCGGTTGGGGTTGAAGTTGAACATCCAGTACCCCATGTTGACACCCATAATGGCCTAGCAGAGACATTCATTAAGTGCTTACAAATGATTGCTCGATCATTGGTCATACGTACCAAGCTCCCAATCGCTGCTTGGGGTCATGCAATATTGCACGCAGCCATGTTGGTCCGCTTGAGGCCTGTTGCGACCTAACCGTGTAGCATTCTTTAGTTGGTTACAGGATACAAACCTAACATATCGTATTTGCGCGTTTTTGGTTGTGTGATCTATGTGCCGATTTCGCCATTCTTACGTACAAAAATAGGGCCTCAGTGAATGATAGGAATCTATTTCGAATATGATTCTCCTTCGATCATTCGTTACTTAAAACCTTTGACATATGATCTGTTTACCACTCATTTCATGGATTGTTACTTCTATAAGATAGTATTCCAGTCGTTAGGGGAAGATAAGAACGTCAACGTTCCTGAAGAACGACGCGAATTGTCATAGACAACTCCTACTTTGTCTCATTTAGATCCCCACATCGCTTAGTCTGAAACTGAAGTGCATCGCATATTAGATCTCTAGAACATAGTTCACAGCATGCCATATGCTTTCACTGATCTAGCGCAAGTGACAAGAATGTATATTCCAACTGCGAATGTGCCTGTAAAGATGGATGTACCAAATGTATGACAGACTTCCCTCTTAGAGGCCTGGGACGCCACTTTGGCCGATTCATGTACATTAACGGCCAACCAATCATTTGCCTTTACAAATAAGTGTGGCAGACCTCTTGGGTCAAATAATTCACGCCCTCGGAAAAGGAAAGCCACGACATGGGCACCTGAAGAGCTTACCATGAATCCGATTGTGGCCTACTCATTCTATCTAACTAGTAAGGAAATTCTAGATTATGGAAGCGTTCTTGAAGAGACGAATCCACTTCCTGAGAATCGTGAGATTTCAGTCTATTATGCTAGCTTAGATGACGTGTGGTGTAGAAATGAGATGATCATCGACGATGTATTATCATATGCAGTATCTATTGAGATCATGTTGAATGATGACATTGAACTGCGTTTCGTTGATGAATGTCAACGTATAACTGGTTGGTCAAACTAGAAACAAGCAATCCAAATTGAACTCGATTCACTTGTGAATCATAAGGTGTTTGGACCTATAACTCCTACTCATCTACATGTGAAGCCTGTTGGCTACAAGTGGGTTACAAAGCTCGTCTTGTTGAGCAAGACTTCTCACAATGTCCCGAGATTAACTATGACGAAACTTATTCACCCGTTATAGATGTGATTACTTTTCACTACCTTATTAGTTTGGTAGTTTCTGAAAAACTGAGTATGCAGCTGACGGACGTAGTAACTGCGTATCTCTATGGGGATCTTGATGTGAAAATTTATATGAAAGTTCTTGAAGGACTTACATTGACTGGATCAAATATTTCCAAACCTCGGAACACGTTCTCAATTAGGTTAAGGCGTTCACTCTACAATTTGAAGCAATCCAGAAGAATGTGGTATAACCGTCTAAGTGAGTATTTGATTAGTCAGGGATATGTGAACAACAAACTATGCCCTTGTGTGTTCATTAAGAAGTCACATTCTGTTTTGCAATTGTTGCAGTATATGTCGATGACATAAACCTTATCGAAACTCTTAAAGAGCTCGCGAGAACTACCGTGCACCTGAAGTTGGAATTTAAGATGAAGGATCTAGGAAAGACTTAATACTCTCTCGGTCTCGAGATAAAGCACCGTTTGGATGGAATCTTAGTACATCAAATGAACTACACCCAAAAGGTGTTGCGCCATTTTAACGAGGATAAATCAAAGCCTTTGAGTACTCCTATGGTTGTTCGATCGCTAGATGCAAAGCAAGATCCCTTCCATCCGAAAGAGGATGATAAAGAGATTTTGGAGCCTGAAGTTCCTTATCTAAGTGTGATAGGCACTTTATTGTACTTAGCTCAACAACATCTCTTTCGTTGTTAATCTTTTGGCAAGATACATTAATGTACCAACACGCAGACATTGGACTGGCATTAAAGACATTTTCCACTACCATAGGGGTACTATAAATTTGGGCTTGTTCTATGCCTACGGATCCTTGAGTGATGCCGCACCCCCTTATCTCGAGTCAATTCTTGCTTTATTGGTTATGCCGACACATGATACTTATTTGATCCGCACAAGGTGCGATCTCAAACGGGTTATGTCTTTACCGTTGGAGGCGCCGCAATCTCTTAGAAGTTGACAGACCTTAGTTGCCACTTCGTCTGACCATGCTGAAATTCTCACTTTACACAAAGCAACTCGGGAATGTTTTTGGTTGAGAGCAGTTGTGGGCCATATTTGAAGCTCTTGTGATCCTTACCCCATTGTGGATGTCTGGACAATGATCTATGAAAACAACACACTATGCATTGAACAGCTCAAGAAGGGTTACATCAAAGGAGACAACACTAAGCATATTGCGTTGAAGTTCTTCTCACGTCAACAACAAGAGCATCAGAAGATTGAAGTCACACAAATCCATTCACAAGACAATCTAGCCGACCTCTTCACCAAATCACTACCGAAGATGACATTTTAGAAGCTTGTGCATGGAATTGGTATGCGTAAACTTTCTAAATTGTAACATTGCTAGTTCTCTTTGGAATAGGGTCAAACTCAGGGGGGGATCCTGAAGTATACTTGCTTAATCTTATTGTACTCATTTTCCCTACGATTAGGAGCATTTTTCCCACTGGGTTTTTGCTACCTAACTAGATTTTAACAAGCACCCACCTTGGGTTGATCATATCCTTGATGACGTCCCATAGACGTTTCATTTGACTTTGCATTTCTCACGCATTTTTCCTTAGACTATGGATTTTGTCCCTACTTGGGTTTTTACCATAGCCATAAGGTTAGTGGGACTTACTTCCTTATGCAAGTTCCTACCTTATTGAGATTAGCATGTTCCTAGAATCAGTGCCGATGAGTCGACTTCCTCAACTTCTACATGATGTTGAATCTACCTTGAGTATTTACACACTTAAGGGGGAATGTTGTAAACTTTCTAGTTTAAGTGTGATTGTGTAAATCCTATATTAGATTTGATTCTAGTTATTCTTTCCTATATGAACTTGTATTCCTTGGAGATGAAGGATTTCTTCTCTCTCTTATTATTATAAATAAAGGCACTACGTAGGTGGAATAACACACACATTCCTCCAAACAACGCTACAAACACCTCTCTCTCTCTCTATATTCTCTCTCTATGCCATCAGGCCCCTTCCCTTGTCAGTTAAATACAGGCCACAACGTATATGAATATATATGACCTCGTGCTGCTGCGATCCGCACCATGTGTGCGGCAACATATGTATAGAAAGGTTGGATTTAATTCAACCTTGTACCTTTTGGTTGAATTGCAACTTTTGGTTAAAAGACATGATGCTTACTCAAATTGTATGAGTAGAGTTAAAAGATGTAATTAGTCAATGTTTATTTTTTGAAAATTCCAAATAGAAGACATGTCTTTTAGGTCAACACTATTAAGAAGGGTTGTATATCTTCAACTAAAATGAAAGGACTCGATGAACGGGTGCTTTAATGTCTATAAATACCTATTATGGCATAATGTTTCACACACAATTTCAGAAATTTGTTTCTACATTCCTTGCTCTTTTCTTTCTCCATCACATTTATACAATTTCTTTCTAGTTATTTATAAGGGAATATAATTCAGTTTTGCTAATAGAATATTCTATAATTTGTTTTATCTTGGAAGTGATTTACCAAGAACCGTTTAGCAAACTCATTCAAGTGGGGGCAAATAACAATTTAAAGAAATGATTCAAGTCGTACCTCAAAGTCATCCTTCATATTATTCTCTATATTTCTACATTTACTCTAACACCACGAACCTATGTCTTCGGTTCGAGAGGAGGCGGAAGGTGAGCAAGAGTGGGAATGAGAAGAAGAAGACTTTCAAGAGAGGTGAGAGGGGAGCAAGAGTGTGAACATGAAGACGAAGATTTCATTGTTTGAGTGGTTATAGATAAGGATGGCAACGGGGCAGATTGGGTTCAGATGTGTCATCCTCATACCCGAACCTGTTTATTTTCCCTGAACCTGAACCCGTAGAATCCCTGAATGGGTTTTCCCCATAACCAAACCCGTTGGGTGACGAATTTGTGATCGGGGAACGATTTTCCCCATTATGATATTTATATATTTATTTATATTATTAACTTGTACAAGTTTTCAAAAACTAGCATTAGTTATCACTACTGTGCGCATTGCACCCTTTGAGCACCACCAGGCATGTCATCGTCCTTATCATAGGCCTCTTCCTGAGCTTGTTGCTGCTTCCTCCTCATCTTCTCCTCCATGTTCACATCATGCAGAGTCATCTCCTCACACTCGTCCACCTCCATATCCGTGCGGCTTCAATGCATGATTATTAACAACCTCTTTTCATATAATAAATATTTATATTTTTTTTATTCATAGATGAAATGGTTCGGTTTCAGGTATGGGTTTGGGGCGGATACCCCAATAGCCATAACCTGAAACCGAAAAATTTACTCGACGGTTACCCATAACTGTAAAATACCCGAAATTTTATGCTCAAAACCGAACCATTCAGATCGGTTACTTGCGGGGATTGGATTTGACGGGTTAAATTGCCATCCCTAGTTATGGAGTTCTTTGTTTGAGTTGAGGGATGAGGAAATGGAGTGTATTGTGTTGTCTTTCATGGACACAAAATCAAAGGACAACCACATATTTTGTACCTACCCTAAGACTCAAAAATGTTGTTCAAAATTTGGCTCACTTTGGATTTCCCGGCTAGGCAAAATTTTGAAAGTTTACTATTTCAAATTGTCGTATGCATATGATATACACATGATATTTACAATTGCTCCAGAAATTCCAAATTAATTATCTTATTATAAGGCTTTTAAATTGGAGTAAGTAAACTTTTGATATTTTGTTATGTTCTTTTAGCATAACTGAAAGCATACAATGAATTTTACACTAAATGGTGAACAAGAGTGAAATTGAAGTATAACTCATTTGGAAGTGCTTTTAACATAACTAAAATTGCTTTTAGAGAAAATGATTGGGTTCCAAGAGTACTTGAAGTGCTTTCCTACAAAAACAAGTTACGTGCTTTCCTAAGGATTTGTTTCAAAAATATTTTCACCAAAAGCACTTGCATCTGTTTTAAAAGTACTTCCAATTGAGCATGTAGTCATTAATCCCATGTCATTACTTCAAACCCCAAGGCTCTAAAAAATTAAGAAGAAAGAGAAGATTAATTTTTTCTTATCTTGGAGGAGAAAAGCAATGGAACACAATTCTTTGCACAGGCAACCGAAGAAGATTGCTAGGGGAGAAGGAACAAATATCATCTGGCTTTCTTTCTTTCTTGTAGGAATTTTAATTTATCTCCAAGTTTATTTAATACCTTGGTTAAGGCATGCTTAAATAGATTTTGGTGGTGATTAAAATCCATTTCCTAGAAGAATTTAAATTCAAAGTCAAAGTGAGAATCTACATCAAATTGTGCAGCTTTGGATTTCGATACCTCCTGCCCTTTCCTGCGAGTAACCCAGCAAGTGTGGGGGCATTTGTCAGGCAAAAAATAATCCCAAAAATCATGAAGCTGACACGTGGATTATTTTTCAAGAAGGATAAGACTGCCCATATTAAATAAGTATGTAGAAAAAGTCAAAGGTATTTATGATAGAATAATTCCTTATTCTTATCATTAATACATTCCTAATCAGAGAATACCTATTTCAAGTAAGTCATCCTAATTCCATTTATTTACGATATTCACCTAATTACTCCAAGATATTTATTTACACAAATATCTTGGAATATTCCCACTTAAACACAACCCAAGGCCGGCCACCCCTAAACCCTAAAAAGCCAGCCCACTTAAACACAACCCAGGAGGTTTTTTTGCTACCCACAAACACCTAACACATTCTTTTCAGAATTCTAACTTTGGCATCGAAGATTCTTCGGCCAATCCCCCCCCCCCCCAAAAAAAAAAATTCATCGTGGGTGTGTGAGGTTTTTGACTTTCATCTTAGGTGTTACTATTTTGTAGATACATTTTCGTTAAAGGAAGAAAAGGCAGATATTTGCATCTACACCAAGAATTGATCATTGCATCAATAGTTCAATGGGGGATGAAACTAAATATACCTCTTCGAAAAGGACAATACTAAGGTTTCATCAAATCCCAGAGGAGAAGAAAATGAATTGAATCTAGCATTGCCCCCTCTTAAGTTTGTAGACAATACTTTCAAATCATCCTACCTCCTGATGTCACTTGTATTAAAAAAATTAAAGTATTAAGTGGTAAATACGTACAACTAACGTCTAATGAAACGAAAAATTTAGTTGTTAAAAAATTTGATTACTAAGATGTTACGTTCATGTTGAGCCATGATTAACTTGTATGCGATATACAATACATAAAACTTGAATTTCCACAACTATAATCCCAAAATGAATAACAATAGAATAGTGAATATTTACTATTAAACACATGAAGCCATATGCATCTGAAAATATACAAAAACAATTGGGATATTACAATGTAAAGAAACAAAATACAAACAAGTCAAATATTAACTCATAAATAAACAAGTGTTCCACTTTCTCAGCTATTTTTCTGATCTTTGCTTCTCTTTTTCTTCAAGGCTTGAACTTTTGAAGGCTTAATTTATTTTGATCTAAATTTCCTTTATGCTTTCACTTCACCACACAACAATATTCATGCTCCTACTTATAAGTGGAAATGGTATATGGTACTTTAATAACCTAAGGATATTGAGGAACCAAAGGTGGCGGGGGTGGGAACTTGCCAACCTTTGGGTGGGGGAAGTAATATTTTGGGTGGAGTGGTGGGATTGGTGGCTTCTTAAGGAATGGGTGAGGAACCTTTGGCAATGGAGGGAGAGGCTTAAAGAATGGATGAGGAATCTTTGGCAGTGGAGGGAGAGGCTTAAAGAATGGATGTGGCTTTGGCTTATAAAATGGGACTGGTGGTGGAAATGGCTTCGTGTATATGGGAACTGGTGGGGGAAGTGGCTTTTTGTATACTGGGACTGGTGGTGGAAGAGGCTTCTTGTATACGGGGACTGGTGGGGGAAATGGCTTTTTGTATATTGGGACTGGTGGTGGAAGAGGCTTTTTGTATTTTGGGACTAGTGGGGGAAGTGGCTTTTTGTATATTGGGACTGGTGGTGGAAGAGGCTTCTTGTACACTGGGATGGGGGGAGGGAGATGTTTCTTATAGATTGGCATTGGTGGAGGAAGAGGCTTTTTGTATACGGGGACTGGTGGGGGAAGTGGCTTTTTGTATACTGGGACTGGTGGTGGAAGAGGCTTCTTGTATACGGGGACTGGTGGGGGAAATGGCTTTTTGTATATTGGGACTGGTGGTGGAAGAGGCTTCTTGTATATTGGGACTAGTGGGGGAAGTGGCTTTTTGTATATTGGGACCGGTGGTGGAAGAGGCTTCTTGTATATTGGGACTAGTGGGGGAAGTGGAGGAAGAGGCTTCTTGTATACGGGGACTGGTGGGGGAAGTGGCTTTTTGTATACTGGGACTGGTGGTGGAAGAGGCTTCTTGTATACGGGGACTGGTGGGGGAAATGGCTTTTTGTATATTGGGACTGGTGGTGGAAGAGGCTTCTTGTATATTGGGACTTGTGGGGGAAGTGGCTTTTTGTATATCGGGACTGGTGGTGGAAGTGGCTTCTTGTATACTGGGATTGGTGGTGGAAGAGGCTTCTTGTGTACTGGGATTGGTGGTGGAAGAGGCTTCTTATAGATTGGTATTGGTGGAGGAAGAGGCTTCTTGAAGATTGGTACTTTTGGAGGGAAGACCTTAGGTGGGAAATGTGGCAACTTAGGCAAATGTGGCAACTTGGAAAAAAATGGGTGCTTCTTGTGAGGCCAAAAGAAGGCAGAATTGCAAGTCACAGGTGAAAATTTGAGCTTTCCACCAGCCACTCCAAAGGTTTGTGTCCCATCACTTGCCTTAGACTTGAAGACTATTTTTGTGGATTTTAGGCCGTCATGGGCAACACAGGGGACAGCTGATGCACTGTGGAGTTGGGCATAGCAGTCCTCTTTTAGTTGGTTTTCTTCTTTTAGAATCTTTTTAGGGAGTGAGACTTTGAACTCTCCATGTTCATTGAGCTCCCCAACTCCTCTTGTCTTGAAGTGTCCATTTTCTGGTTTGCAATCAATTGTTACACGAAGACCTGCAAAATTGTAGCCAAGTTTGATAACAGTTTACGTCGAGAATAAAAACCTAATTGGTGTATTTGTTCATGAGAGGGAGAGGGCAAGAATTAAGTGTCAGAATAAGTGTTATAGTAGAGAAGCTATCAGGGCCGGTCTAGAGTTTTTTGAGGTCCAAGGTGATGCTAAAAAATATGTCCTTATTTTATATAAGAATTTTTTTTTCACACGTAAGACATCGATAAAATTATACTTACTCTTTGTTGAAGATTAGACTTGAATTGGAATACATGTTTAAAAATACAACCCACATAACTACTAGCTACTAATTAAAAATAAATTAACAACCAAACAAAAATTCGTAAAAATGAAAAGAATAAACATGCACTTAGCATTTCGAACTTAGGACCTCTAGTTAATTTTAAACAACAAAAACCATTGATTCTAATTAAACTTCTTGATCATTTAGCCAAATTTTATATATTTATACTCTTATGAAAAGAAATTTGTAAAAATTGAAAAGTAGATAAACACACATGGTGTTTTGAACCCAATACCTCCTCATTAATTTCAAACAACAAAACCACCAGTTCTAGTTAAAATTCTTTGTCATTAAACCAAATTTTATAAATTTATACTCTTATAGAAACATATATAAATATACCGTCCTAATAATTTTGGTGCCTCCAATTATTTTGGGTCCCGAACGATCACCCTGCCCACACTAGGCTTGGACCGGCCCTGGAAGCTATATAATTCCGTAGGCGAAAGAGGAAATAAAACTTTACCGAAACTGTTTTCCAAATATTGTCAGTTTTCTGTCCACTTTTGAGTTCATGCAATATTGCAACACAGTAATATGCATGGCAATGCATAAATACCTAAAATATGAGCAGCTTAGACAGAAAAATGCAACCAGAAATTATGTTACCTGAAAAGGCACGGCTAGTCTTTATGCTATTCTGATCACAGTCAGTACATTCTCCAACCCCAAGTACCTCAACTGTCTGTTCAGCGTAGCAAAAGCTCACAAAAAGCACACAAAGCCAGAAGCCCTTCTGGAAGATCTTCATTGGGAACCGCACCCCAACGAAGACTAAAAAGCTTAATCTATGGTGGTTATAAGCACTAGTATTACACAGTTCAAGTTTAAGCTTCTTGTATTACACAACTTACAAGGCATATATTATATAGTGCTTATAAGCACTTCGATCTAAAAGCACACTGCCACTGAAATTTAAGGGCTTCACGTGAGGTTAGGGACCCTTCCCTTTAGGGTAAGACCTTGCGTTTAGGGGAGAAGAAAAGGACCGTTCGTAACGCGCGCACCGACTTCATCCTCCGTATCACAATATCATCCATTCAATGAGCTCCCAACTGCATAGCTTAATGCGTGTTGGTGTACATGTCTAAACCTACTTACTCGGCTCCCATTAATACCATGCTTTTTACACAAAAACCATGCTTAATTTACCAAACTAATCTCTGTTATACAATCACTATATGCCCATACAAACTTAAACTGTACGAGAATGAGTCGACAATATTCATCAAGTTTACACTGTCTGACTTGTGCATGACTGTTTATGCACATATATGGGAATAACCGAAGTTGTGGAATGAGAGTGGCAGACATATATAGGTGCAACCTCACCTTGCGGTTGAAAACAACCAAAGAAAGCATGGAGAACTAGAATTGAACTCGAACAAGAATGAGAGGGGCAAACATATAGGTGCATCCTCATCTTGTACCGAAAACAACCAAAGAAGCATGGGAAATGAAAATTGAACTCGATCACGACCATTTGAAAAGAAAGCTTTGATAATTCAAAAAGTCGGGTCATCAAGACACTACTAATCACATCGATAATATCTTAACTTAATTAAGTACACAACCTTGCATGTGTTTATTTATTTATTTATTTATTTTTATCACAAAGTTGTTAGATATTTATCGATAAATAATGCCAAATATATATACATAAACTATATGCTTATAGACAATAAATTGCAACTAAGTATATTTACATAATATGAACAAAATTAATATTAAACAGATACTATAATGATCGAGGCTTGCATACCGCAATGTCCTTGATGAAATAGAATTTTGTCCTTACTCGATGCTTATAGTTCAATAAACGTCTGGTTCATCAGGATTCAACGATCTAAGTCAAGGTTCCAGCATAAAAAAACTTGACTTCTGACGAATATCTTTGTGGTTCTCTCAATAAGAAAGGTTTTGGGATTTTAGTAGGAGAGATGCGTTTTTTTTTGTCTTCAATGCAATGCACATGGATGTATATATAATGTATACACATGTCCACAATAGGTATGAATTTAGAATGAATCTTCTGGGAGGCATCTGATGAGTCTGTCGATTTACAAATAAATAATTAAATCTGAAATTAATAAAATAATTAATTCTTGGATTTAATATTAGAGTTTGAGCTGAATAGCCCCAAGGCCCTTTTTTTTATAATTAAATATATATTAATAATTAATCACAACCCAAAGTCCAAACTCAAGGTTCAAGCTAAATTTTGCTCTTCATGGTCCATCTTTCTAATCACTTGGTAGAGAGACAAAGTGCTAAGTATAAGAAAGATTTTGGTGGTGACCAATGTGGGACAATGAGATATAATGAGATTTTAACTCGAAACTCCAACAAAAAACCTCGTGCAATTAAGAGTAAAATCATGCATTATAAATTGTAATTTATTCTGTTAAGTTTTCGATACAGATACTAGGATGGATTGTATTCTTCTACATGGCACACCCTTTCCTCATGAGCTGGTTTTGCAAGTTACGCGTACGCTTAACAATTTGGAGATGGTAACATATGATCATATGAGCCCACATTTAATTTCTCTTATTGACTTGGTGGTTTAATTTGTCACAGTTGGGAGATTAAAAGGAGAAACAAATGGTAGCATTTGCATAATACATGTGAGGCACTTACCTAATTCACGTGGTCATCATATCAACTAAAATATCAACCAATTGTCATAACAACCAAGGTCTCATCAAAAGTACAGGTTGTGTATTGAATGTGGACACACACTTATCATATGCCTCTTTAATTACAACAGGAGGCTAGTATTAATGGAGTTCGAAATGCCTCCTCTCTTTTCTTTGTCAAATTTGAAATTGATTTAGAGAAAATTGGACTTGGTTTCTTTACTTGAGGTAATTAAACCTTTGATTCAATTGAAATTTCGGTTTCTGAATGAAATATTCATGAGTATTGGTCTCAAAACTCGTCACAATATGGAGTAGTGCTCCTTTTGGATAACGCCATTAGAATTTCTAGTCAAAAGAAATGGTTATAAAGGACGAAAGTTAAACAAATTTAAGGACCAATACTTATGAATGTTTAATTTAAACTCCGATCAAAATTTGAAGACAATGTCAAACTCAATTTGTTTATTCATATGGGCATGGTGGAGTGGGTTCTAAAATTGTGGAATCATAGAGCATATGGAAAAAGTTAAGTTGTTCAAATGACAGCAATCAGAAGCATGTTGATAGGTATTTTCAGGGCCGGCCATGAGAATTTGGGTTTTTAGGCGAGCCTTTGAAATGGGGTGTTAGAATTCTTTGACATCGATTTTTTGTACATTGATGTGTATATGTATAAAAAAGAATTTGCCAAATGCATGAAAAATGCTATTTCTAAATCAAATATCATTAAAATAAATATCAAAAGAAGAAAGATATACAAACATTATTTATATATTACACGTCTCGCGTTTATATATTAAGCCGGTAAAATCTTAAAGAACAATAAAACTTAATTGATGAATATAAGAAATTCTCTTATGCTTCTGAAATTTAGCATCACAAGTTCACAATTTTCAAATATACCTACATAAAGCCAAGTTACAAACACAATAATAGGGCAGTGTTATCCACTTACCCATTTTTACTTCTCACACACCCTTCTCAATTTTCAGTCGTTGAATCAAATGAATTGAAGAAGATCAACGGCTTAACAAAGGTGTATGAGAGGTAAAAATGGGTGTGTGAATAGCACTATTCTAATAATATCAAACCACTGGTACGTTACAATACCAAAGAAAAAAATTCCAATAACTCAAAAAGAAAAAACTTAAAAAAGATAAATTCTCTCTTCGATTGCCTTATTAGTTTGCAGTCAAGAGTCTAAAATTGAGATTTTGAGAATTTTCTCTATTTGATAAGGGAACTGATTAGAATAAACAAGGATGATTAGAATTTGGTGTTTGTTTGGAAAATGCGACAGAGGCCAAAGGGTTTAACCGTTTAGCGTTTGGTGTCTAGTGAGTGCGACAAAAGAAGTAAACAGGTTTGTTTTTCACATCAATCAAAACATGTTTGAGTTGCTTGACGTTTCCCCTTTAACTTACAAACTAAGTTTGCTACTCTTTTTATTCAATTAATTATATAAATAACTAAATTTTATAAATGTTGGGCCGCTCATGCTAATGGGCTATTGTGTTCAGATAAAGAGTCAAAATCTATAAACTTTTTTATTTGAACAAACACGTAATATTAATTCATATATATATATATATATATATATATATAACAATAAAAACAAATTGAGGGTCTCTGCGGGGTGAGGGCCTTGGAGGTTGCATGAGGATTCTCTCATCTTCTAATCTCTCTCCCTTTTCCTTCCCTCATATTTGAACAACTATGATTAAGCCACGTCAACATCTTATATTGATATTTTTATAGGGACAAAAAGATAAAAAGAAAAGTATGAGAGAAGGAGAGGAAAGAAGATAGAAATAGGAGATAAGAAAATCCTACTCCTTGAAGAATGCCAACTCTGGCTGCCCATAAGGACAACTCTGTGTATTTTTGCACACATACTCAAGCCCCTACAAAGAAACTTACTAATATGGTATAAAAGAATTTCTCTATGATACTAAATAGACTACTCACTCTATTATATGAGGTTAGATATCATTCCACTTGTGGGCTCTAAGTCCTGTATCAAGTTGTAGGTACAAGGGGTAGTTATAGTGATAAAATTATTGGTATGACCGTATAGGTAACTAAGAGAGAAATACTCTTGAAATTCCATATAGTAAATTGTTGTGACAGTATTTTATTTATTATTTATTTCTTTAGCGCTCCTGAATTTAAGGTCAAGTTATATGTGGAATCATCTACATAGGATTTGACACATCTCGGCCTAGGATGTCCACTAGGACTCCGAATCGAGTTGTGTTGGCTAACACCTAGAAGGTGACAAAGCCGTAAAGTGTATTGATGTGGAAGATGTGAATAAATTTAAACCTAAAAGTGTCTAAGTACAAGAGTGCGCGGTGAGCAGGTATGAACCCATTTCACACGTGATGACAAAGCATAAGTACACTACAATAAAATAGGGCGAGAATTATACCATCGATGGTAATCGTCCACCCTAAGATTTGCCGATAATCCTCGTCGGTACGAAAACTCTACTACTAGAACCTGGAGAGGCAAAAAACAAGGGTCAATGGGCCTAAAAATAAAGTTATAATAAAAACCTTTTGAAAGTGTTATAACCCCTCGTCATAAAACCTGTATAGTTTCCAGAAACTAATACTACGTAGGTACAAAAAATGAATGCACAGGTACAATAAAAACAGAAGCATGTCATGCCATAATGTCTCAGCAATAATAAATGTAAGCCAAGTGTGAGATTAGTCTAAACGAACATGCCAGTCGGAGTCACCTAATGTGACATGTACGACTGGACCTATTGCTCATCAATCTATGCTAGCACACAAGTCGGAGTCAACTAATGTGACATGTATGACAGGCTGGGTGTAAATATGTACGCTCTAGTGTTACGATCACGTGATGGCTAGCACTATGCGCGGGTCACCTATGAGTTAGTGTCGCCTAATGCGACCTGTACGACAGGCTAGCACCTAACTTGGATCCAAGGCGAGCGTGCGGTGCGGGAGGTGAACATTCATATGAAGGCTATGCCCTGGCCCCGGGCGGGAGCACTAACACCAGGGTGCAGCAATGATGAGCTCTAAATGAAGATATGCATGCTCATATAATTTAACCATTTCAATCACATAATAACTCACCTGAACTTATATGTGCCTCCGTATGATCATTTGGCATAACCACATCTCATCACAATGCAATATTTAAATATAACACATTTAAATCATGGCATGCTAAGCATAATCAATTTAAAACATTTCTGGAAAACCGTAAAGTGTGTGTGTATATATATATATATAGACATACTATAAAAAGGAAAAAGACCCACTCACCTGAGTTCCACGCTACAACTCCCTAGCACGAATATCGAGGTGTCACGAATGATCGGTGCCTAGAACAATTATCAAATCACGTCTCAAAATTCTTATCAATAGAACACGTAACTTACATATCCTATTCGGGAAGATCCGTACGTCGGATTCCCGATCCGTTTTCTAATATCCTCAGATATTACATACTATACCATATCAAAGTTTAGTGACAATCCAACGATCGGATTGTCGATTCATTTATTAACCAAATGGCGGCCCTTAACGGAAATATAACCAAACAACGAAAATTTCAGAAAACGAATGGAGGATTCAAGTCCGGCATGTCGAGGAACCTAAGGAAGGACCTCGGGTTTTTCCCCTAAACGCCGCTGTGCGTGGCGGTCGGCCGTCCCGACTCGCCGGAAAATCCAACAACTCTAAAAATTCTCAAATTTTATAGGAATGAAGATCTCGATAAGAGGAATAACTATCATACATGTGACTTAGGCCAATTTGGCCGGGAAAAGCCTCAATTTCACCTAAACCTGTTGGAACTCTAGAATTTGGATGTTCATGATTTGTCCTCAAATCAACTCCAACACTCCAACCAATGATTGGGCATTGTTTATGAGCTGAAGGGAAGTATATTGGTGGTGGCAATCGAAGAAAATCGCTGCAGGAATGGCAGAATTCATCGATGTGGGTGTCCTCGGAGTCAACGTGAGTGTTCGTCGTGAAATCATGACCAATAGCCATCAAACTTGGGTGGGAATGGAAGCTGGGATGACACCAAGTTAAATGGTGGTGTTGGTTGGCTACAATTTGCCGAAAAATTGAAGGAAAATCGAAGAAAACCGCCAAAAAAATTGAAGAGAAACAGGTCGGTCGCGTGAGGAGGAACCGGGTCAGTGTGATCCGGTACTCCTCCACTCTCTCTTTTCCCCTCCTTTCATGCTCTCCTTATTGGTCACTCTCTCTTTATCTTCTTTCTGATTGGGCGTCCCGCCCTTCCTTTCTCTCATTTATCTTTCATCTCCACTGCCCTTCTTTTCTTCCCTTTCATCTAGGCCACACACATGGCCTTCCAAATTTTGCTCCAAAAATCTGGAGCATTCCAGAAAATAATAAATTGAACATTTTATCCTTGACTTCGTTCGTTAATAACTTCTTTGTTATAACTCCAAATTGCATTCCGTTCGCGCTCACGTATTCGTAATGACGAGTACTATCCAAATACACCAAGAAAATGATTCTTACGTGACACGACAAGGCGGTCAACAAAAGTTAAAGTATTTCCTCAAAGGGCATTTTTAGTAATTTCACATTTTAGAATTATAAAAACCATAATTTTTTAGGACGGGTCGTTACAGGATTTATCAGTAAACTATGCATATCAAGTAAGAACATGTTTATGTGCAGGGAATAAGAACATGAATCAATTCAGTTTCATGTATTAACTAAAATGTAACCATGAGAATTATTTTCCTTCTTAACCTTTTTACAACACATAAATCTATTTGGACACGATTTTGCACCTACTCTGCCCATATACTTAAAGTTGTTGGACGAGAGAAATTTTAAGGATCGGGATTGGTTTCCATATAAAGGTTGAATCAATCGCATAATCAATCTAGGTTTCCAGTCCTAGTCGAAAACTGCGAGACTTGGCAATGATAGAGTTTTGGTCAAGAATTCCGAGTATATTCAAAGAATACGCCAAAAAGTTGGAATATTATCATAATTTTACAACTCAGCGGACTAGGCCATCACGAAATTCACCCTTACAAATATGAAATTTTGCAACGTACAGAGCCCTCTTCAACTCAGCACACAAACTCAAATGCTCTACGCAAAACCTTCTCACACCCATGAGAAAAATACTAATTATCCTAACACCTCGACAGCACCCCCTCAGTTTGGATTAATAACATTGTATTGGCGACCAGCAACACATTTAGTTTGGATTAACACTACTAGAGCTGTAAAATCAATCGATCGAGAAGTATGTTCAATTTGGATTAACAACACTACTTTAAGTTTGATTATCTATCCAAATCTCAACCAACGAGGAGTCTTTAATTCTTTCACCAAACGAGGTCACTTCATTCGCTTCTCAGCGAAGTGAGGTGTCTATAATCATTACTCCCATGTGCAATTCAGAGTTCGCCATTCCGACAGTCGAATGACATTCACTATAAGACACTCATTTCCTTTGAGTATCTTTACTCTTGCATCCTAATTCCAATTCGGTACACCTATATTTTTACAAATAGAGTCAAAGATCCTGAACTTAGTAGTGAATTGGATACCTTATCTTCAAATTATAGAACCTAGCTGTTCAATGCAGAAGTCATCAAGGTGTTCAACACCATACCACCATATCTATTCTACTCGCTCAACCAAGCTTAATCGCAAGTTGGCACGCATGCATTCACAAGAAAGATGTAATTAGCCCAATAGTTGCTCAATATACGTGCCACGTATGTCTTGTAATTTTTATGGTCAAACATAATTAAAAAAATATGAATTTTCTTCAAATCCATAATCAAATACCTAACATCAATTGCTAGTTGATCTGATTCCCCTTCAATAAATATGCCCTAAATTGCTTTACGCCCATAAGCTCGAACCTACAACGTGAAAAGCTTCTACAGTTAACTAATTGAAGCTTTAGAGCATTTCTTTTTTATCTGGTTCTTACTAACTACTTGTGTAGCATTAAAAATGCAAAAATGTGTATGAAAAAAAGAAAAAAAAAAACCCTGACTTGAACGATCCTGTGTTAAACTACTTGTGCAACATTAAAAATGCAAAATATCTTTTTCATGGGTAAATCTCAGTTTACTATCCTCAAGTTTCGTGGTTTTCAACATTTAGTACATAAAGTTTTTTTCATCCTAGAGTCATACCTAAAGTGTTAATTTTGGGACAATCTCATACATCTGTTAGTTTGGCTGTTAAGTCTCCCGTTAACTGATGACGTGTGGGGCTCATGTAGACAATGACTGGACACCACGTGTCATTAAGGGGGTTCACGTGGAAATTAAAAATTCAAAAAAAAAAAAAATTCCCGCCCAAATTTAAAATATTAAAATAATTAATTAAATAAAAGTATTATATATATATATATATAAAGCCCAGAACCCTTCGTCTTCCTCACCCGACATCCCTCCATCCCCATCATGCGTCCACCCCTCCATGACTTCTTGGTTGGGCTCCAAGCATTGTAGAAGGTTGCCCGACCCTTGATCAAATTCTAGCGGTTTGAGTCGTCCGATTTGATAACATTGATTCCGCTATTCCCATCCAAATCCTGATTATACGCGATCAAATCACCGCTCGGAGAGAAGGTTGGGAACGAACCCTGAATCCTCAGCATCTGGAGTTGTTCAATAGACGAAGACACTCGCTCGATATAAGGAATTATGGAATCGAACTCGCCCCACTTAGTCGAATCACCCCAGAATCGGTGATACCCAAGGAACTCTGAATCGGATGAAACAAACGGGTTGTAATGGTGGCAATTCGGGTTCAGGATCTCTGTCATCGGTTCAAACGTCTTGGATTCGACATCAAAGAGCTTCATGTGCCAGAAATTCTTATTGGGCCTGCCAGGCGTGACGGCGATTCTTTTGCCGTCATGGAGAGCTATCGGGGTGAAGCAATGGAGCCCAGATAGAGTGACTTCGAGTGGGAGTGATCGGGAACCCAAAAGAGGACTCCAGATTTGAGAAAATGAAAATCGACCTGGAAAATGCTTCATCAGCCGTCGTCATGTTGGCGGTGAAAATATATGACAGAGTCGCCGAACCAAGTGGGCCAGCCACCGCGCTCGCAGACGAATATACACTTATTGGGTCGCGATGCTTCGAATACGACTATATCGATGTTGAGATCGTGAAATTCACCACCCCATGTACGAGATCCGTACTAGGCGACGATGACGAATTTTCTAGAGAAAGAGAGCGGGACTGTAATCAACGAAGTCAGAGGAAGTCAATCGAGTTATGATTTTGTCATGGAGGAGTGTGGATGAATAGAGAGCATACCAGGATATTGGAAGAATGGTAATGGTGGTTATTAGGTTATTAGTGCTGCAGCTTTATAGGTTACCTTGTCAACTTCTATGTAGTCTTTTTCTTGTTAGCTACTCCATAATTTAGGGGTGTGATATTCACACACCCCATTTTGCTTTTCACACAACCTTTTAATTTTTGGCCGTCGGATCGAATGAATTGAGGAAAATCAACGGCTAGAAATTAATAAGGGGTGTGTAAGAAGTAAAATAGGGTGTGTGGATAACACATCCCTTAATTTAAGGAGATTTGGTGTAAGTCTTTTCCCTTGTTGTCAACTCCTTGATTTAAGGACATTTGGTGTAAGTCTCCTAGACTAGCCTTTGTGTAGTGGTTATTAGGATTTCCCGGATAGCTGTGTGCATGGTATGTGCATTGATTCCTAACCCTTAAATATCTCTTATTTCTCTTTGTATCTTTACAATACATGAAATAGTAGAAACAAATCCATACTTGAAATTCAATATGGTATCAGAGCAGGTCTTCCTTTGAGCCTGTCTCTGTGTGTATCACATTGTAAACATCTCCAATCTTCAAATAAATGGCTGAAGAAAATTCAATTAACCAGGAAGTCGAAAACACCATCACTTCTCGACCTGAGAATCTATCTGGAGTGGATACCAATCCCAACAAAAGGCTCATCTCAGTACTACTGAATGAGTTCATTATCTCCCGTGGTCAAGGGCGATGGCTCTTACTCTTGGTGGAAGAAACAAACTCGGGTTCATCAATGGTAATGTTCCTACTCCAGAAGCTTCATCCTCAGATTATGAAGCCTGACTATGTAAAGATCAACTTGTTATGTCATGGTTACTCAACTCCATGGAAAGAAAAATAGCTGAGATCTTCAGCTATTCTGAGTCTTCTCTCTTGCTATGGATAACTGTGAAGGAGATGTATGGGAACCAAAATAACTCCACTTGCGTGTTTCAACTTAAAAGAGACATCTCATGTATCCAGTAAGAAGGTAAGAGCTTCACTCAGCATCTTGGATCTCTAAAAAGTATGTGGAATGAATTGGAGGTCTACAGGGCACAAACCACTGACTCCATAGTTCTCCTAAAAAGGGCTAAAGAGGATAAAATCTTTCATCTCTTGTCTAGCCTGAGCTCTGACTATGAAGATCTAAGAAGCCATATCCTCATGAATTCCAAGTTGCCAACCTTCACAAGCATCTGTGCTACCATTCAACGAGAGAAAGTGAGAAAGAAGGTTATGAATGCAGGAACCAAAGTGAATGTTACTGAAGATCGAGCTTATATGACCAATGAAAAGAGATACAAAGTTAAAAACCCTAACTTGAAGTGTCAGCATTGTCACTACAATGGCCATGATAAGGAGACTTGCTGGATCTTGCATCCAGAGTTGAAACCATATTTTCTGAAAAACAAAGTTCTACTTAGAAAATATCAACCACCACAACTTTCCCACCAAGCCAACATGGCTTCATCTTCAACTATCAACAGCATGATCATTACAAGCAGTTCACAGCTAATCCTACAGATCTTATTAACAAGTTTCCAAACTTCCTACAAAAGGAAGAAGGAAGAAAAGTAGCCGATCAAGTTGTTGATCCTAAAGATGAAAATACCATTAACTTGTTGGGCAAGTTTGCTCGTTTTTTTGCAAATGCTAATCATATACCAAAGCAAGAACATCAAGGTATCTTAAATGCTTTCAAAACTGCTCTAAATGTTAATTTGTTGCATGATTTTTGGATTGTTGATTGGGAAGCCATAGACCACACGACTAACAAAGTGTCAAAACTAAAAGAGTTTGACAAATTGAATGAACCATCACAAGTGTCAGTTGCAAATGATGAAGGGGCTAAAGTTGTAGGGAAGGGAATAGTTCATCTGATTTCAGATGAAATCAAGTCAATGGCTTTGTATGTACCTTCATTTCCTTTCCAACTCTTATCTGTGGGGAAAATCACAAATACTTTAAACTGTTTGGTCATCTTTTCACCACAAAGTGTCATTTTTTAGGATTGTATCACCAAGAAGACAATTGGTGAGGGTTTTTATCTAGATGGACTGCATTACATCTCAAAAAATAGTCCAAATGGATTTCAAGTCAAGTTAATTCCCAACCAAGACAATTTTTTGTGGCATCAACGTCTAGTTCATCCTTCCCAACATGTTTTGTCCAATTTGTTTCCTAATTCGAGGAAAGAAGCAATTAAGTGTGAAACTTGTCATATGTCCAAAGCTACTCGATTACCCTCGAGAGAGTCTGTATCTAGGGCTAGCAAGATTTTTGAACTTGTACACTCAGATATTTGGGGTTCTATTAGTGAATCTTTTGATGGTTACAAGTATTTTGTAACTTTTATTGATGATTATTCAAGGGCCACTTGGTTGTATCTTTTGAAATCAAAAAGTCAAGTAATGGATATGTTTAAAGACTTTCATAACCTTGTCAAAAATCATTTCTCTTCAAATGTTCAAACATTAAGGTCTAATAATGGCTCAAAATACATGTCTCAAATCATGACACAATACTTGAGCAACAATGGCATTATGCATCAAACTAGCTGTGTTGGAACCCCTCAGCAGAATGGCATTGCTGAGAGGAAAAATCGTGACTTATTGGAAAAAAAAAACGACGGCATTGATGTTGCAAATGAATGTGCCTAAGAAATTATGGTCACATGGTGTTATGGTAGCTGCTTATTTAATTAACAGATTGCCTAGTAGGGTGTTGAAGTTCAAGTCTCCAATGGAGATAATAAAAGGAAGAAAGGTGGATCTCTATCATCTTAGAGTCTTTGGATGTATCTGTTTTGTGCACATTCAAATGTCGAGATAAACTTGATCCTCGAGCAGCAAAGTGTATCTTTCTTGGGTATTCTTCAACTCAAAAAGGATACAAATGTTATAACCCTCAACTTAAGAAACTTATTGTGTCTAAGGATGTTAGGTTTCATGAAACTAACCATTTTTACAGTAAGAATCTTGAAGTTAACACTCAAGGGGAGAACTACTTGGATCTGTTTCCTTTGCCAACCACAGATGCCTTGATCACTGAAGATTCAAATTCAAGTCTTACTCTTCCTGCTCAAGGATCTCTTCCTTCAAGTGAACAAATCAATGAAGGTCTGTCTACTAGCAATCCAGCCGATGAAGTGCGTGAAAATTGGCAAAATGTGCTCAGAAGTCATGGAACATGAATCAACACCAGTTGCACCACGACGCAATCCTGCAAGAGAAAGACAGCTGCTTGCTAGATTGCAAGACTGTGTGACTTACCAGCCATGGCATCCAATCTCCAATTATGTCTCTTATCATGAACTGGCACCTACTCACGGTGCATTCCTCAACAAGGTTTCTGAGCTCTCAGAACCTCAAATTTTCCAAGATGCAAATGAATCTAAAGTGTGGAGGAAAGCTATGCATGATGAACTACACGCACTCGATCAACACAACACTTGGAGCATTGTAAAGTTACCAAAAGGAAAAAAGGTTGTGGGATGCAGATGGATATGTAAGATTAAGTTCAACTCAGATGGATCGATTGAAAGACATAAGGCGAGATTGGTAGCCCGTGGTTTCACGCAAACTCTTGATGTCGACTACAAGGAAACCTTTGCTCTTGTTGCATAGATGAACTTAATAAGGGTTCTTCTCTCAGTTGTTGTGAATAAGGGATGGTCCATGTATCAAATGGATGTTAAAAATGCATTCTTGCATGGGGATCTCAAAGAAGAATTCTACATGAAATTGCCTCCTAGACATTCACAAAGTGGTAATTCACAGATGGTGTGCAAGTTGAATAAAGCTATCTATGGACTGAAGCAATCACCTCGAGCTTGGTATGCCAAACTCAGCTCGGTTCTCATCAATGCTGGTTTTGATAGAAGCAATGCAGATTCTTCCAAGTTTGTGCGCACCGGACATGTCCCGGACATGTAGGGAAATTGGTGGTCTTAATTATGTTGATGACTTAATTATCACAGGTGATAATGAAGAAGAAATTGCCAATCTCAAACGAGCTATCAAACAATAGTTTGACATCAAAGATCTAGGGGTACTGAAATATTTTCTAGGTATAGAAATGGCTTATTCTCATAAAGGTCTATTTCTAAACCAACGAAAGTATATACTTGATATACTCAAGGAAGCATGTCAAACCAGCCAAGTCACCTCTTGATAGCAAACTTAAACTTAGTTTGGATGATGAACCTCTTCCCAACGCTGGTTACTATCAAAGACTGGTAGGTAAGTTGATATATTTCACTATCACAAGACCTGACATCTCATATTTTGTGAGTATTGCGAGTCAGTTCATGCATGCACCTACTCTTGAGCACTTTAACCTTGTCAAAAGAATCCTACGTTACTTGAAGTGATCCATAGGTCGTGTCATAGTCATGAAGAACAATGGAAGCACTCAAATAATGGGATATTGTGATGCTGACTGGGCTGGAAATTCAATAGATCGCAAATCAACAACTGGATATTGCATCTTTGTGGTAGGAAACTTAGTCACATGGAAAAGAAATAAACAAGCAGTTGTTGCGAGATCAAGTGCTGAGGCTGAGTATAGATCAATGGCTTCCACTGTTTGTGAGCTAATCTGGTAGGTCTCCTTTATGATTTAGGCGTCTTCAAATTTCAGCCCATGTCTCTTTATTGTGACAATCAAGCAGCCATGCACATTACCTCAAATTCAGTGTTCCACGAAAGGACCAAGCACGTCGAAGTGGATTGCCATTATGTACGTGAACAAGTGCAAACACAGGTCATTCAAACTCACTATGTCCGAAGTACTGACCACCTTACTAACCTATTCACTAAATCCTTGCCTATGAATCAGTTTCAACGTCTCTTGGGCAACCTTCGTTCCATCAATTTGCTGGATCTGGCTTAAGGGGGAGTATTAGAAGAATGGTGATGGTGGTTATTAGGTTATTAGGGTTGCAGCTTTATGGGTTACCTTGTCAACTTGTATGTAGTCTTTTTCTTGTTAGCTACTCCTTAATTTAAGGAGATTTGGTGTAAGTCTTTTCCCTTGTTGTCAACTCCTTGATTTAAGGAGATTTGGTGTAAGTCTCTTAGACTAGCCTTTGTGTAGTGGCTATTAGGGTTTCCCGTATAGCAGTGTGCACGGTATGTGCACTAATTCCTAACCCTTAAATATCTCTTATTTCTCTTTGTATCTTTACAATACATGAAATAGTAGAAACAAATCCATACTTGAAATTCAATACAGGATTTGAAGTATCGATTGGGATCCTGGTGAGCTGAAACGAAGTAGAGGGTGTGATTTTTTATGATGGGTCAGTCGTGGAAGAAGGATCCAGGTTTGGAGTGCAAGAGCTGGGGATGGGGGAGTCCTAGCTGAGTTAAGTAAATGGCGGGAAACCCGGTTGGCTCGGAGATGAAGACGAGGGAGTGGGCTTCGTGGTTGTTGTCAGCAAATTGGGCATTGAAGTTGATGGAACAGCCGTTAGAGATGTGGCACTCAGGGCCGATATTGGTGGAGAAGGGGTGGAGAAGGATGGGGAGGGCGAAAATGTCAAAGCCATAGTGAGGTCTACCAACGGTGGAGAAGACAACAATGCCTTTAGGGTCGATGTTCATCGTGGGAGCAAGGGTGGAGGGGATGGACGAGTGGAGCCGTGGAGGGGATGGAGGGGTGTTGGGTGGGGAAGACGAAGAAGGTTCAATCATTGCACCACATCATTAGTTAACAGGAGACTTAATAACCAGACTACGAATATATGAGACTGTCCCAAAATTAACACTTTAGGTACGACTCTGGGACGAAAAAAACTTCATGTACTAAACATTGAAAATCACAAAACTTGAGGGTAGTAAACTAAGATTTACCCTTTTTTGGGTTTCATTGTATCCCTTACTCACACATTATTAGCAGAGCCATTGTTCTTTGTATGTCATGCAGTACCGTATTGTTTTACCTTAAACAAGCTTTCCATCATCCCTTTTCTGAATCCCAACAGAATTATCATCACCGTGGACCAAACCCACACCGACTAAACGTCGAATGCGAACATTAACGTCATCGTCATCATTTTTTCATACCAAAGTGTTGCTACTTTGCACAAACCAGATCCTTGAAAAACAGTGAATCAACAAATGCACAAGCCAAATCCATGCAAATCCCGAATCAAAACAAGATCTTAAGGAAAATTGTATCGCATCAACAAAATTGTATGATTCCTAGCATTGCGTTAGTTGAACTTCTTAACTCCATCTCTAAAAAAGAAACTGTAAAAGTTTCCAGTCGTGTCTACAACAGCAAGGCAAGTATTGTTTTCTGGTCTAAATTCCAGAACTAGTGCAAGTTTTCGACCTCTCTTACATATCTTCACATCCCTAGTGTGGGTTATAAGAGTCTGCACTTCAATGTAATGTCTCGTGCAGATGAACTGTGAACAGTTCTGTAATCTATTTCTTCTTCTTTGTTTTGTCTTTGACTGACTGAGTATATGCAGTTCCCTGGCCATCAAAAGAGTTAAAACGGTACACATAAGGATGGATTCTTGAATTTATAATGATCAAAGATACAAAGTACACTTTAAACAACACAGCTGACTCGGCTCACTATTAACACAGATGAAATTAGAAGAACCAATGCTTCTTTGTTTTGTTATATCCCTCATTTAAAACTTATACTTCTTTATTTTTCTGTGGCAATTTGAAACACCGATTAAACTACAGATGCGGGAAGTTCTACATGAAGCAACCCATATTGAATAGGCCCTATTAAAAGTTCTGAGTGCATGACTTGCATTATGAGAGATGCAAATCTCAAAAAGAAATTGATAACTATTAACAGGGCCATGTTTTAACCGTTGGAAACACAAATTTTGAAAATTCGAAACAAGTGAGCAAAATAAGAATAATTAGCGAGATATTTTGGAGCATCAACTGCATACCTGAAGCCATTCATCCATAGAGGCATCGGTAGCCTTGGTTCCAACTTCCACCTTGGGAGCCCTCTTGGTTTTCTAACCAAAAACAGACACGCACAAAAGATTAATTAAATGAAAAAAATGAACAAAAGTAAATATAAACATATAACTAACATCACCTATATATTATATTAAACGTGCAGTTTTATAAAGATTTGAAACAAGTATAAGAAATACAACAATCTCATAAATAAGTCTGAATACCTTAGAAAGGTGCTGTATTTGACCATGAATCCATAAACCTAGGAGGACAAGAAGGGCACATCCAAGGGTGACAAGAAAAACAGACTCAATGCTGAGCATAGCACCAGCCTCAACAACTTCGATAGTACCATTGTAGAAGGTGCTCTGGTATGGTTGCTGGTCTATCTCATAATAAATGGTACCCACGAGATCAAAAGCACCAGGCTGCGTAACACAAATTAAATGATTTAGGTCAAGCGTAGCACTCCATTGATTCAATTGCATTTTAAAGTAAAGTTGACTGAAAATACAAGCAATTTCAGATGTTAACAATAGATGGGAATGATGATACCTGTAAGAACTTGCTGACAGCAAATATGTATGGGAAAGTAGCCTGGGCCGAAGCTGGAACTGATCCATTGTTAAAAGCCTACAGTTAAACCACATCTGTATGTGAAACTGACAAAAGTACAATACAAAACTAGCCAGAAGCAACTTTAATGCAAAGAGTAACACAAAATTTCCAACATGAAAAGATAAGAGGTACATTTTACAAACTAGAAAGTCTAAAATGGTGCGGTAAAATAAATGACCAACCCAATGGTAATGGGCTTTAAAAATATAAGTAAAAAGGCTTTAGGTTATTAAACTTTTTGAATCTTCAAAATACTTTAAAATGAATCAGTTCAACATGTCATACAGGTAAAAGGAAAATCTTCTACATTAAAGTTCAAATCTGAACTCTCATCACTCTCAATGTTCTTGATTGAGCTATCCTTTCAACGTGACTATCAACCCTCATCCACTATTTATATTAATTATTACAATACTTGACAACTGCGCTTGTGCTAAAAATAGGCAATGAGGGGTATGATCTTTACCAAGTCAATTATGAAAACAGATCTCAGTAAGCTTCAAAAAGAAACTTAGATAACGAAACTTACACTGGTCATGGATATCCTGCCAATCTAGATTTTAACAAACTATGGTTTGTTAAGCATACATATCCTTCACTTGTAAAATAAGTTACATGCAATCAGCAATATCACAAGCAGCAAGCAAATAAAAAGAGATATTATAGCAATATGGAAATAAAAAATGAAGTTCAGTTGTTCATAACAAGACTATTTGTCATAAAATGATTCCAGATTCTAAAAAAACATGTTAACCAACAAAAAAAATCTCCTGATGAAACAAAACAATTTAAAAGCAAATTCAGAGATTATTTATGTGTAAACCAATCATACCAACAATTACCTGGGCAGTAAGATTCTGAACCAGCAGATTGTGATCGAAAGGAAGATGAACGCTGGCTTTGACTGCAATCACATTCAAGCTTGACTCTCCTGGTTTCACATCAAAACAGCAATTAAGCCATGTTCTAAACATTTCAGAAAAAATATAGCAGGAAATGTGCATGAGTACGCCTGCACAAGAAGTAATCATGTTGCTCTTTCCAAGGGGAATTGGCAAGTTGCAGCACAGAACAAATAATAAAGGTGATAAAAACAATTTGAACACAGCATTGCATTGCACTCAAAGAAAGAGAGAATACAATCACATATGAAAATGTTATGTTTATTACCATCATTTTTCAGACCAACCAGTATTTCAGTCTCTTCCCCTGCCGCCACCGCTGCATAGACAAAATCAAAGTAAACAACACATTTCTAAAATTGAAAAAAAAAAAATGGCTATAAATTTTCCAATGTACAATAATGATGAAATTCTTACTTTTAGCGATGTTTTTGGGGAAGAAACAGATTGTATCAACTCCGGGAGCTGGGCTAAAATTTCCGTCTCCAAAATCTTGGACATCCTCGCCAACGATCCCAAGATCACTAGTTTCTTCCACGGTGTCAGAAGCATCCACTTCCGAATTAGACTGGCCCCTGGCGACTAAAGATCGGAAGAACCATATATTCAGTACGACCCACTTGGAATCCACATTAAATCAACCAAAATGTTATCTTAATTTCCACAAATTATGAATATTGCAAACCAAACACGTAAATCAGAGTCTATTGAACTCAAGACTCAACTTTTGCTTATCTAACCCAGCATGCAAGCATTACTTAAGTCATCTGAAAAGGGCAGGACAATGAGCGAAAAAGATCAACAAAACACGTAATCGCATTCCAAAACCTCACGAAAGCAATTGCATGTTAGCTGAAAAGGCTACCTTGAAGTGAAATTTCGCTTTCTACTAATTAAATTAACGACAATAAACTCATCTAATCCATGCCAAACCTACACATCAACAATAAATTCGAGCATACTCCATCAAGACAATGGAGCATCAAATCGATCAAAACGAAAATTAGTCAAACCAGATCTAATTTGCACCGATCAACAAAGTCAACCCCAACAAGTAAACACCAAACACTAGCTGGTAAATCGATTCGATGAGCAAATCCCAATTTCAACAAACGAAATGAACGAAACAATACAATGTATACAAAGGTATATATTAGATCTAGTTTTGGGTTTGAGAGAGAGACCTTGGAGGAAAGGGGATGCAATGAGGAGGAGAGTGAGAAGAAGAACCCTAATCGCGCAGGTCGCCATGGGCGGTTGTCGGAGCTTGTTCTTTAGGGTGGGGTGGGGCTGTGATGTTGGTGTGAGATTTGTAGTGAGAAAGAGAGCGAGGGTTTCAACACAGTGCCTAAAGCGAAGAATGACGACAATTCTCAAATTTTATAGTGATTTTCGGGAATTAATCAGAAATAGTGGAAATGAAAAATTACGAATTCGGAGGTGTTAAAATCGAGGAGTAAATTATAGCAACAATTCTTCAATTTCATTTAAATTTGAGCAATGATCATTTAATTAAAAATTCATTACCATTAATCTCTTAACTCATCAAAATATGTAGATATGATCATTTTCATCAACTCTGTCAAAATTTTGTCAAAATGAGTTATATTGGAATGACCATTAATACAATTAGATTAAAGTTGATGGATCATTACTCTAATTGGGTTTAAATTGAGAGATCATTTCTACAGTTGGATTAAAGTTGAGGGGTCATTGATACAATTTTTCTTATTTGATTTTTCATATTTGCCCCTTGATTTAGCCTCACGTGCATAACACGTGACTCATTTTGACGGAAATTATAATGGAGTTAACAAAAATGATCATAGCTATATGTTTTGATGAGTTGATGGACCATTAGTAACAGATGTTTAGTTGAAAGATCATTGCTCTAGTTGTGTTAAAGTTGATAAACTATTGCTACAATTTATTGTAAAATCGAGCATAGGCCGTGGTTTTTTTTTTTCATCCTATTTTTGTCACATCTCGGTCTGGGTCTCCACCACATCCCAAGCTCGATTCCACCGTAGCATTTTATTGTCCGCTTTGGGCCCCTACCACATCCTCATGGTTTTGTTTCTGAGAACTCACACGAAAACTTCCCAATAGTCACCCATCCTGGGATTGCTCTCGCGCGAACTCGCTTAACTTCGGAGTTCCGATGGAACCCGAAGCCAGTAAGCTCCCAAAAGGCCTCGTGCTAGGTAGAGATAGGAATATACATATAAGTCTTACAGGATCCACTCCCATGGGCAATGTGGGATGTTACAATCCACCCCCTTAGAGGCCTGACGTTCTCGTCGTCACACTATGGCCAGGGTTAGGCTCTGATACCAAATTGTCACATCCCGGCTCGGGCCCCCACCACATCCCAGGCTCGACTCTACCGTAGCACGATATTGTCCACTTTGGGCCTCTACCACACCCTCACGGTTTTGTTTCTGGAAACTCAAACGAGAACTTCCCAGTGGGTCACCCATCATGGAATTGTTCTCGCTCGAAGTCGCTTAACTTTGGAGTTCCGATGGAACCCGAAGCCAGTAAGCTCCCAAAAGGTCTCGTGCTAGGTAAAGATGAGAATATACATATAAGGCTTACAAGATCCACTTCTCTGGATGATATGGGATGTTACAATTTTGCTTTATTTTTATTTTCTCAATAGCTAAAAATAATTAGTTCAAGTGACCGCAATTACAACCAATACTAATACAATCAAATAGGAGGGCCCGATTAGCCACAGTCCACAATCATCAATTCCAAAAATAAGAGTTTGTACTTTTAAAGCCTAGACTAATGACTGCATTCGGCACACAATTTGCTTCTTTAAAAACTTAGCTTCCAAAATTTGGGCCCGTAAGAAGCTGCCAAACACTTGTTGTCCATAATAATATTCTTTAGCCTCCAAGGTATTGCTTCATTTTGGCCCTTAGATAATAATTATTATTATTATTTTTAAACTGAAAATTTATTTAAATTTTTTTTAAGAAAGATTACTTTAATAAGTTCTCAAAATTTTGACCTTATTTTTAGTTTTAGTTTTTAATTTTTACTTTTTCTTTTTAATATTTCAATTTTTTATTTCCAAAATTTTGTCTTCTTTTTCCACCATTTTAAACCTAACTTATGACACCCTCTTTCACCACTTGTAATACGCAATTATTCATTTTCTAGGTAAAGTGAGGCTAAGTCCAAATAAACTACAAACAATTATGGATCTTTGACAAGCTAAAGGCTATTTTTGTTTAAAATAAGAATAAAGGTTAATTGTTAGTTATTGGGTGTTTGGTCTAGTGTTATGATTTTAATTCGGGTGCAAGAGGTCGGAAGTTTGATTCTTGCAACACCTCCCAATTCGCAGTTTTTTGTGTTGATTAAATTAATTACATGAAAATTAGTTGGTTTTTGTATTCTAATTGAAGAAAGGCAATTCTTGGTATTATGTTGGCTTTCTCCCTTTATATATAGAGATAAATTATATTACTTTTATGATTTATCTAAACTTTTAATCGAATATATAAAGAAATAAAATCTATTTATAAAATATTATCCTCTCTAAATTAGAACTCATATGTGAAATCTCGTCTCATAATTTCACTATTCATTTGATCGTAATTCGTATTTTGTAATCCTGATTTGTACTTTCGGGAAATTAATATTGTTTTCCGTTAACTTTGAAATTTTGGTTACTTAGTTATAAAGTTTGATTTTGCATAATTAATAATTAAAAATCCATAAACCCTTCGAGAAAAATAAGAGAAAGAATCCGGAAGAGGTCGTTCCGGAGGAAACTCCTTCTAAGATCTCCAAGAAGAAGGCCAAACTAGCGAGCTATGGCGATCATCAGGGTGAAATGCTCAAGACTATTGACCTTACATCCTTGGTCGAAGAGGACTTACAAAATTTCTAGCAGCCACCGGCAGAGGAGTGGGTGAATCATGCTCTTGAAAAGCCATTTATGGAAAAACATAAATCTTTAAAGAAGCAAAGGCAACCATCTCATCGGATTTCTCAAATCCAAATTTCCATTCCTCCAGTTCTCGATCCCACGGCTGAGCCTTCCACCAGTCAAATTCCAGTTAAGGGGTTGGTTAACGCTTCACCGGAAGGGCCTGTTATTCAACTTCATGCTAATGAAGAGGCATTAGGGTCAAAATTACAAAAATGTGAATTTTCCTTTCAAATCCATAATCAAATACCTAAAATCAAGAAATAGATCAATTACTAGGGGGTTAAATTAGATTAATGGTTCTCGTGGTGATAAGGTAATCGGAAGATAGTCCACGTGGTGACAAATTCGGATTTAAACCTCGTTGGTGAAGTCTGTTAGGATTCAAGCCCAAAATTAACATTTCGATCAACTATCCGCTAACATTCCCACCCCCACCCTTTTTTTTTTTCTTTTCAGCAAGCTTATTTCCTACTCGAGTTGTTCCTCTGTCCACATGCTTCACTGCATCCCATCTCTCTCTCTTTATTTCTCTCCAGACTTTTGGCCTTTCTCGTCCTCTCTCTCTCTCTCTCTCTTCAGCTTCCCTTCATTTTTTTTTTTAGACAAAACAGCCCCATACCTGGCAATACAAAACAATTAGACCACAAACAAATCACAAAAACAATCAAACCCCAAATTAGGGGATTTAACAACCAATCACAGAAAAAAAAAAAAAAAAAAAAACCTTAGGAAAAAAAAATCCTCAAAAACAAACCACTGATTTCTGATAACAATTTGACTCGATTCTTCATTTGAGTTGATTAAAAACGAGATGTTAATGTTGTTAGTTGTTAGTCCGAGAGGTCGAATTCTTCAGCTAATGATGATGAGGTATGCATGCTGCTCCTCTTTTCATGTTGCTTGGTTTTTGTTTGCTTGATTGGTGTGCGAATCTCAGCGAATTAGTCAATCGATTGGTTTTGTTGGCTGGTTGGTTCTTAAGATTAGATTTCATAATTTCTTCCATCAGATAAAAGATGGGGTGAGCTAACGGAAATGTTTGACGAAATCAATTTTTTTTAGTGCTGCATAAAAAAATCTAGTTCTCAAACCATCTTTATCCCTTGGGTTAAAATCTAAAATTTTTAGCCCAGCAAATTTGGGTTTTAGCTCAGAAATAGCTTTTCTGGTCCAATCTGTCTAGGCTAAAATTTTAGCTCCAGATTATTAAAAAATGAATTTAGGCTATTTTTAAAAATTAACTTTTTAAAAAAAATTATGTAGACTATCCTAAATTAATTTTATGAACATTTAACATTAAAATATCTAAATTCCAATAAATATTGAAAAATCACTAAATCAACACATGAAACACTACGAAAGAATATAAACACATAATAGAGATGTATAACCACAAAACACACAAAACACATATGAAACACATACAAAACACATGATAGAGATGTATAACACACCAAACACATGAAACACATAAAACACATGAAACACATAACAAATACACACGAAACACATGAAACACAAACCCACACACATGAAACACAAACCTTCAATCATCCTCTATATAAGCATAGATTGAATATCTAACCATCACAAAACATATTCACCAATCATCCAACTTTCATAGTGTTTTTGTTTCCTCAAAATCATCAATATCTCATCAATGGGTGATAGAAGAAGGTGTAGCTTGGCAATACAGATGACACAATACCAAGCAAGCCTTGCAACTGGGGATGCAGAAATGAACAATGAAGAAGCCGAATTTGCAAACTCGTTGCAACTACATACGAGACTCAACATGATAGGGTCACACTCAGTGAGTATATGAGATGTTTAAATAGAATTCAAGCTTATCAAGGTCACGACACACTCCCAAAAGGATTTGGTTGAGCATATATGGCGCCGAGAAGGAGAACGGTGATGATGGATAATCTTAAGTGTGTTAGTGTGGTTGTTTTCTTGTAATAAACTTAAGTGTGTTAGTGTGGTTGTTTTCTTGTAATAAACTTAAGTGTGTTAGTGTGGTTGTTTTCTTGTGTTAAATTTCAGTGTGCTAGTGTGATTGTTTTCCTGTAATAAACTTAAGTGTGCTAGTGTGGTTGTTTTTTTGTAATAATTTTAAGTGTGCTAGATTGGTATTTTCTTGTAATAAATTGAAGTGTCTTCTTGTGACAAGTCTTTTGTCTAGTACATTGTCAAAAATTATTGAAGACATCTATTGTACATCTAAGTGTGCAGCAATATGTACAAAAATTATTGAAGGCCCTTTGAAATATTGAAGGCATCTATCATACATCAAAGTGTGCAACAATATGTACAATAATTATTGAAGGCCCTTTGAATTATTGAATGCATCTATTGTACATCAAAGTGTGCAACAATATGTATAATAATTATGAAGGCATCTAGAATAATAGAAATAATAATTAATAAGCCATAAATACGAACGATAATTAATAAGTCATAAACTTAATACAAAGGATAATTAATAAGTCATAAACTTAATACAAATGATAATTAATAAACCACATAAACTTAATACAAACGACAATTAATAAACTACATAAACTTAATAATGATATCCACTACCTTGACTTGGTGGTGGACTTGAGATATAGCCTTGATTAAATCATCATCTTGAAAGATACTCCTTGTGGCATGCCTTTGCAAAAATTCCTTTTACTTATCGCGTAAGAACTTCTTCCTATCTGGAGTGTATTTGTTGGGGTCCTCCCTCATCAAATCACATTCGAACCTTTCATGCTCCCTTTTCCCCTTCCTTCATAAAGGCCAAGCGCTTTTGGGTCATTTCTTCGTCCCGAGAGCTATGGCTTTCAGCCAATTTTGCAAATCCGGTAGAAATCGTTGCACTAACCAGATATTGGAATTTCCCTTTTCTCTTTATTTCCTTTTGCTTATCTCTTCTCAGAGACCTTGCAAAAGAAGAAGTTGGGGTCAACGAATCGACACATTCATTGACATCATTTGTGTTTGCAACTTCACTACCAAATAATTTTTCCCATTGTTGGCGTAGTTCTTGTCTTGTAAATTGCCATTACTTCGTCACCCTATGCAAGAAATTCATAAATACAATTAGTTGCAAAATATGATTATGTATATGACAAATAAAATATCAACAAAGAAACTCACCACCTTTACGGCGCTCCTTGCACTAGTCATGTCAACCACTACTTTCTCTAAGCTTCCCTTCCATAAAGTGTATGCTTTGTTGGTAACCTTCCATCAATTTTAGTAAACTTATCAACAAATTGAGCCCACAAAACCTTTTTATTTTGATTCGTGCCAACGGCATCATCTTCGCTAATAGAAACCCATTCCAAGCATAAAGCAACATCTTCATCAAAGGACCAATTATGACCTCTAATATGATCATTTGCCATCTTGAAAAATTTGGAAAAGGGAAGAAATGATTTTGGAAGATGGTAGAAAGAAAAATTGGAAGAATTGTAGGAGAAAACAGAGTTTTGTGTGGATGATTGAACAAATACATAGAGGTATTTATAGAGTTTTTGGGTGAAGTTTGAGTTAAATAATTTTTTTTAATTATTTCAGCCGTTGGATTTAAATTTGGGTCGTTAGATCTTTTTTTTTACCGTTAGATTTGATTATATTCGATCTCAATTGTTGGATTCAATAAATATATAAATATAAAACTAAAAATTAAATAAATTAAAGTAGACCGTTGGATATCCAACATCCATTTGAGTTGTGGCCGTTGGATTAGCAAAAGGAGTTGTTGGGCTCATGTCACGGGGCAACAACAAGCCGACAACCCCACGTGGGTGGCCCAGCGTCATTGAGGCGAGAAAGCGCGTGTGGCCCGTGCGCGCACGTGAGTTGGGTGAGTCAAGTTCACTTTCCTTGTTCCACTCTCACATGTGGGCTCCCCCATTAATTTTGACCTAAATCTTGGCTAGAATTTGACTTTTATTTTTCTTTTTCTTTTTTTTCACTTCTAACACTTAACCCTATTTTAGCACAAAGGTTGGAATAAAATGGGAAGAGAAATTTTAAGACTTACTCCAAGGGTTGGAGTTGATCTCATGGACAAAAGAGCTTTGAATGGAAGCATGGAGCAAATAATTCATAGCCTTGGATGAATGAGTTTTTTCTCCCTTTAGGTTATGAAGGCTAAATGTGTTAACAGAGAAAGGACAAAAATGTTGATTTTGAATTTGAATCTTAATGGATTACACCACAAGGTTTAAATCCGAATTTTTTTTCTACCACGGGTGTAATCTTCCTACTACTCCAACACAATGGGGACCATTAACCAATTTAGCCATTACTAGGGCTAGTTGATCTGATTCCCTCTCAGAAAACGTGCCTTAAGCAACATTATGCCCATAAGCTCGAACCTACAAAGTGAAAAACTTCTACAGCCAACAGACTTAAGCTTTCGAGCATTTCTTTTTTATCTAGTGCTTACTAACTACTGTGCATATACTACATCTTTGTAAAACAGAACGTAGCTCAGGTAGGCGACTCAACAAATGCACAAACCAAATCCGCGCAAATCACAAATCAAAACAAGATCTCCAGGAAAATTGTATAGCTTCAACAAAATTGTACGATCCCTAGCATTGCGTTAGTTTAACTACTGAACTCCATCTCTAAAAAAGAAAATGTAGAAGTTTCCGTCATGTCTACAACAGCAAGGCAAGTATTGTTTTCTGGTCTAAATTCCATAACTAGCGCAAGTTTTCGACCTCTCTTAAACGTCACGTCCCTAGTATGGGTTACAAGAGTCTGCACTTCAATGTAATTCTCGTGCACCTGAACTGTGAACAGTTCAGTAATCTATTTCTTCTTCTTTGTTTTGTCTTTGACTGACTGAGTATATGCAGTTCCCTGGCCATCAAAAGAGTAAAAACGGAACACATAAGGATTGATTTGTGAATTTATAATGACCAAAGTTAGAGGGTTTACTTTAAACAACACAGCTCAGCTCATTATATACACATGAAATTAGAAGAACCGATGCTTCTTTCTTTTGTTATATCCCTCCTTCAAAACATATACTTCTTTATTTGTCTGTGGTAATTTGAACCACCTATTAAACTACAGATGCAGGAAGTTCTAAATGAAGCAACCCGTATTGAATAGGCCCTTTTAAATGTTATGAGTGCGATACTTGGATTATGAGAGATGCAAATCTCAAAAAGAAAGTGATAACTTTTAACAGCTCCATGTTTTAACCGTTGGAAACACAAACCTGAAGCCATTCATCCATAGAGGCATCGGTAGCCTTGGTTCCAACTTCCACCTTGGGAGCCCTCTTGGTTTTCTAACCAAAAACAGACACACACACACAAAAGATTAATTAAATGAAAACTAAATGAACAAAAGTAATTATAAACATATAACTACCATCACCTATACTAAAAGTGCAGTTTTATAAAGATTTGAAACAAGTATAAGAAATACAACAATCTCATAAGTAAGTTTGAATACCTTAGAAAGGTGCTGTATTTGACCATGAATCCATAAACCTAGGAGGACAAGAAGGGCACATCCAAGGGTGACAAGAAAAACAGACTCAATGCTGAGCATAGCACCGGCCTCAACAACTTCGATAGTACCATTGTAGAAGGTGCTCTGGTATGGTTGCTGGTCTATCTCATAATAAATGGTACCCACGAGATCAAAAGCGCCAGGCTGCATAACACAAATTAAATGATTTAGGTCAAGCGTACCACTCCATTGATTCAATTGCAATTTAAAGTAAAGTTGACTGAAAATGCAAGCAATTTCAGATGTTACCAATAGAAAGGAATGATGATACCTGTAAGAACTTGCTGACAGCAAATATGTATGGGAAAGCAGCCTGAGCCGAAGCTGGAACTGATCCATTGTTAAAAGCCTACAGTTAAACCACATCTGTAAGTGGAATTGACAAAAGAACAAAACAAAACTAGCCAGAAGCAACTTTAATGCAAAGAATAACACAAAATTCCCAACATGAAAAGAAAGAGGCACGTTTTACAAACTAGGAAGTGTAAAATGGTGCAGGAAAATAAATGACCAACCCAATGGTAATGCGTTTTAAAAATATAAGTAAAAAAGCCTTATGTTATTAAACTTTTCGAAGCCCCAAAATACTTTAAAACAAATCAGTTCAACATCTCATACAAGTAAAAAGCAAACCTTCTACAGTAAAGATTAAATCTGAACTGTCATCACTCTCAATGTCCTTGATTGAGCTATCAAATAGATTGCAAGTTTGATCATCCTTTCAATGTGACTATCAACCCTCATCCACTATTTATATTATTTATTACAATACTAGACAATTGGGCTCGTGCTAAACAAATAGGCAATTAGGAGTACGATCTTTACCAAGTCAATTATGAAAATAGATCTCATTAACCTTCAATAAGAAACTTAGATAACCAAACTTACAATGGTCATGGATACCCTGCCAATCTAGATTTTAAGAAACTATGGTTTGTTAAACATACATATCCTTCACTTGTAAAATAAGTTACATGCAATCAGCAATGTCTCAAGCAGCAAGCAAATAAAGAGGGGTTAATTACACTAACACTCCCTGAGGTTTATCGAGTTTTCACAAAACCCCTTTAAGTTTGAAACATTTCACTAACACCCCCTTTAGGTTTTAATTCACTTTCACATAACCCCTTCACTCAAAATTCAAATAACAAATTGACATCTTTACCCTTATAATTAATTACGTAAATAATAAAAGTCTTTGAAAAATATTAAAAATATAAATTAAACATTAAAAATAGCATAACCACCACTCCATGAAATCTCCCCCCTTCGACTCCATTGCAAGTCTGCAACCCCAGCCACCCTTGAACCCTCCTTTGTGTGTTTTCCCAAAACCACCACGACGGGATCTCTCCCTCCGTCAACGGGATCTCTCTCCCTCTCTCTCTCTCTCTCTCTGAATCTGTTTGAAATTTTTGTTGGATTCTTTTGGTATGTTGTTTAAGCGTTTAAGTTGATGATTTCATATGGCACAAAGTGTACAATGTGCAGTGGGTATACCATATAGTAGAATTAAACGTAGATGTAAAACGTTTAGAAACTAAACTGTACAAAAATTGAGTTCAAAGAGAACAAGTATCTTGTACAAGATACTTGGGTCACAGCCTCCATTGTGATGAACTACAACAACAGTAATCTGTTTGATCTTCATCTCGTTATCAAGCATTAAATCTTTTGTTGGCAATTTTAATGTTTAATTTATTTTTTAATATTTTATTCTTCTATATATAATTATGATGATTTTTTTGTTGTTTATAATTATAAAGATTTTTTTAAGGAAAACTAATGAAAAGGGCTTGAAAACTTTGAGTTTTAACGATAAGGACAAAATAAAGGGTAAAGTGAATAGTACCAGGTTTGACTTTTTAGTGTAAAAATGTGGTTTTTCATTAAAGTAAACAGTACCGCGGGCTTTTCGTTAAAACTCCTATTTTTTTATTGTTCAAGTAATTAGTTATAAGGGTAAAGTTGTCAATTTATTACACGAATTTTGACTAAAGGAGTTACGAGAAAGTGAATTAAAACCTGAAGAGGTGTTAGTGTAATGTCTCAAACGTAAGGGGGTTTTGTGATAACTCGATAAACCTCAGGGGGTGTTAGTGTAATTAATCCAAATAAAGAGATATTATATTGCAATATGGAAATAAAAAATGAAGTTCAGTTGTTCATAGACAAGAGTACTTGTCATAAAATGTTTCCAGATTCTAAAAAACATGTTAACCAACAAAAAATCTCCTGATGAAACAAAACAATTTAAAAGAAAATCCAAATATCATTTATGTGTAAACCAATCATACCAACAATTACCTGGGCAGTAAGATTCTGAACCAGCAGATTGTGATCAAAAGGAAGATGAACGGTAGCTTTGATTGCAATCACATTCAAGCTCGACTCCCCTGGTTTATCATCAAAACAGCAATTAAGCTATGTTCTAAACATTTCAGAAAAAATATAGCAGAACAAGTGCATTAATACGCCTGCACAACAAGTAATCATGTTGCTCTTTACAAGGGGAATTGGCATGTCGCAGCACAGAACAAATAACAAAGGTAATAAAAACAATTTGAACACAGCATTGCATTGCACTCGAAGAAAGAGGGAATCCAATCACATAAGAAAATGTTATGTTTATTACCATCATTTTTCAGGCCAACCAGTAATTCAGTCTCTTCCCCTGCCGCCACCGCTGCAGAGACGAGATCAAAGTAAAAACACACACTTCTCAAAATAAAAACACACTTCTAAAATTGAAAAGATACAAAAAAAACAAAAAAGGCTACAAATTTTCCAATGTACAATAACGATGAAATTCTTACTTTTAGCGATGTTTTTGGGGAAGACACAGATTGTATCAACTCCGGGAGCTGGGCTAAAACTTCCGTCTCCAAAATCTTGGACATCCTCGCCAACAATCCCGAGATCACTGTTTTCTTCCACGGTGTCAGAAGCATCCACTTCCGAATCAGACTGGCCCCTGGCGACTAAAGATGGGAAAAACCATATATTCAGTACGACCCACTTCGAATCCACATTAAATCAACCAAAATGTTATCATAATTTCCACAAATTATGAATATTGCAAATCAAACACGTAAATCACAGTCTATTGAAGGCAAGACACAACTTTTGCTTATCTAACCCAGCATGCAAGCATTACTTAAGTCATCTGAAAAGGGCAGGACAGGAAAAGAAAGCAATGAACTAAAAAGGGTCATTAAAAAAACACGTAATTGTATTCCACTACCTCACGAAAGCAATTGCATGTTCCTTTAAGTGAAATTTAGCTTTCTACTAGTTAATTAACGACAATAAACTCATTTAATCCATGCAAAACCTACACATCAACGATAAATTCGACCATATACCGTCAAAACAATGGAGCATCGAATCGATCAAAACGAAAACTAGTCAAACCAGATCTAATTTGCACCGATCAACAAAGTCAAACCCAACAAGTAAAACACCAAACACTAGCTGGTAAATCGATTCGATGCAGCAAATCGAAATTTCAACAAACGAAATGAACGAAACAATACAATATATGTATACAAGGAACATATATTAGATCTAGATTTGGGGATTGAGAGAGAGACCTTGGAGGAAAGGGGATGCGATGAGGAGGAGAGCGAGGAGAAGAACCCCAATCGTGCTGGTCGCCATGGGCGGTGGTCGGAGGTTGCTCTTTAGGGTGGGATGGGGTAGTGGCGATGGTGTGAGAATTGTAGTGAGAGAAAGAGAGCGTGGGTTTTGCAACACAGTGCCTAAAGCTGAGGGACCAATATAGCTTCGGTTTACGGGTCAAAGAATGACGACGATTCTCAATATTGTGTTTTTCGGAATTAATCAGAAATAGCGTTAAGTGAAAAATTGCGAATTTGTGGTGTTAAAATCGAGTTCACACCGTCGGTATTTTCTTTCATCATATTTTGAGCTGTTAAAATTTCTTCTTAATAATTAAAAAATAGTCATTCAATACTGCGGTCTGATGATATTTTTCTTCACTTCAAAGTGAGAAATTTTAGGTTCGAATCTCTTGGTTGGATGGCGAATTCGATATCAAATTAAGCTGCACATTGTGTGACTTAACCAAACTCTCCCTCCCCTTAGTATAAAAACTTCAATGTACCTAAAAAAAAAAAAAACTAAAAAATATTAGATCGAGTGAGCACGATTACAACATGTGGAACAAAAAATAATCAAGAAAATTATGGTGATGACATGTGAACTTTTAGGTTAAAAGGACAAAATTACCCTTAAAGCACACTATGATTCCCATGCGCATGCAATGAACAATAACGGCTCAATCAAGGAAGAGTCAAAGGTGATGAAAATGGTATTTATTCAAATCCCCTTCATCACTCCTCATCAAATCTTTATTCAAAAGATAACTCTCAATTTTCCTATTTAATTTAGAATTAATTGCCATGTTAATTACAAGATATTATTTCACATAATATCTTGCAATTATTCACTCAATTACACCATATATGCCCGACCACTATTCTCCAAATAGGGCCAGTCATTTCCCTATACCTAGCCCTATTATCCCACTAAAAAGCTAAGTCATTTGCTACCCACAAACTCTTAAATACATTCTTTTCAGAATTCTAACATTGGTATCGGAGATTCTTCGGCCAAACCCCCTCAATTCATCGTGGGCGTGTGAGACTTTTGACCTTAATCTTAAGTGTTATTATTTTGCAGGTGCATTTTCATCAAAGGAGAAAACGGTGGAAATTTGCATCCACAAGTTGATGCTTTCATTAAGAGTTTGATTCACATGCTCGAAGAAGACTCTTGCATTCAAAGTTTCTCATTTCTCGTTCATTTATAGATCTTTCATACGTTCTTATTCCTAGAATTTTTTTTATAAAGTTCTTTGGAAAAAAACGTAAAAGATAAGTACGATGGCGAGAAATTCAGAAACCACAATGAATGGAATTTCCTACGTTCAAGGATTTGGACCAAGCGATAGAGACCGTGATGTAGCCCTACCATGACGATCCATGAGGCTTAACATGATGGCTAGTGGAGCGGCACCACCTCCACGGGGCACCATCGTGGCAGCCACCATGGCAGCAACCACCGTAGCAGCCCTTAGTGAGCCCACTGCCCATAGTGAGTAGGCCACCTTGCAGCATTAGACCCAAGGCCTTGCTATAAGGCAGCTAGCCCAACGCTAAGCAGTCCATATCCAGCAGGCCCACAACGCTATAATGGCAATTGAGGCCTAAGCAGCTACAACAAATAGAGCACCCAGCACTCGTGAGCCCAATCCTAGCGCGCTCCAACGTGATCCAAAAGAGAAGACATTTCGCACCTGAACGAGTGGCAATCATCGAAGCAGAAACCGACAAGTTACTAGAGGCCGGATTTATAGAAGAGGTAAAATACTCAACATGGCTAGCCAACGTCGTGCTAATAATGAAGAAAAAGAAGGGTGAATGCAGGGTTTGCGTAGACTACACTGACCTTAACAAAGCATGCTCAAAAGATCCTTATCCAGTTCCTCGAATCGATCTACTAGTAGATTCAACTTCTAGGAACCAGCTATTCAGTTTCTTGGACGCATACTCCGGCAACAACCAAATAGTTATGCATGAGCCCGACAAGGAGAAAATCGCGTTCGTGATTGACCGAGGCACCTATTGCTACAAAGTCATGCCTTTTGGCCTCAAGAACGTGGGAGCTACTTTCTAATGACTAGTAAACATGATGTTCAAGAGGAAAATTAGAGTAACCATGGAGGTCTATGTTGACGACATTATGGTGAAGGGCAAGTAGGGATCAGATCACATCGGCAATTTGGTGGAAACTTTCAACATCCTTAGAAAGTGCAAGATGAAGCTCAATCCCGCTAAATGCACATTCAAAGTATCTTTAGGCAGATTCTTACTGTACTTAGTAACCCAACAAAGAATTAAAGTCTATCCCAAGTAGATCCGAGCAAGTAGATCCCAAGCAGCCGCGCTCAACCACTTCCTCTCACGATCTACCGATCGATGCAAGTTTTTTTCAAAGCAATCAACATGGCACAACGAGACAAATGGAATGATGAGTGTGAAAAAGTTTTCCAAGACTTGAAGAAGTATCTCACATCACCTCTCTTACTTTCCAAGTTGGAAGCAGTGGAGGACTTATACATCTACTTGGCAGTTTCAAAAGTAGCAGTAAGCTATGCCCTTATACTAAAAGAGCTAGGGGCCCAATTATCGGTATTCTACACTTCTAATGCTTTTCTTGATGTGGAAACCACCAAAGATCGAGAAATTGATTTTGGCGCTAGTTGTTGCGGCTTGGAAATTTAGACCATATTTTCAAGCTTATACAATCATCGTTATGACTCAGTATCCTCTATGATTAATCTTACATGGTCCAGATGTTTCTCAACGAGTAATGAAATGGGCGTTGGAACTTGGCCAATACGGTTTAGTTTTCCAACCCCGCACGGTGATAAAGGCCCAAGCCTTGGCAAACTTCATAGCAGAATTCACGACTTGCCTAAACAACGCAACATAGCCACCCAATGACGAACTTCCCAGATGTCTATGGGCGTATCGCACAACCAAACAATGAGCAATCGATGAGACTCCTTTCTCATTGGCATTTGGTTCAGAGGCAATCATTCCTTCCAAAGTCATTGTGCCAAGTATCAGTACTTTACTGCCAAGCATCGAGCAGAACAGAAAGGAAATGGCCACAAACTTTGATCTGGCAAATGAGGAATGTGAGAAGGTCGTCACCCGCATCGCAACCTACCGGCAGCAATTTCTCTCCAGCTATAACAAAAAGGCCAAGATTCGGCACTTCCAGCCTAAAAATCTAATCCTAAGAAAAGCCTTCATCACTACTCGCAAAAAAAGCTCCAAAAAGATGGATCCCATCTGGAAAGGTCTGTACAAGATCAGCAAAGTAGGCAGTAAGGGTAGTTACACCCTTGCCACCATAAACGACAAAAAGATCGAAAAACAGTGGAACGTCTACAATCTGAGGAAGTACCATGCGTAACCTCCCATTACACTAAAGCCTGAAGACTCAAGCAGCTCGACATGCACCACCTTGCAAGCCGATGACTATCCAGTTGTTATGCAGTTTCTACCTTACAGCTAAGTTTTCATTCGTTTCACTTGTTTTGCAATGAGGAATTCAAAAGTAATTTACAACTTGGCTAGGTTGCATGCTTACAACAACCGATCATTCCTGCACTACAAATGAAGATCGTGTCCTTCTTAGGGACTTATCGCATGAATTGCACCCCATTGGGACCAACTATGTTATCCAGTGCAAGAGGGTAAACCAATTCCCTGACACCACACATGGGTTTGCTCTCTGATGCGAGAGGATAAACTATACATTCTGAATATCCAAACGTGGATGAGTAGGGTTGCCCTGGAGTAACTAAGTGCACGATGGCTTGCACTGGGATTCCTAGAAATAGCCACAATGTTTTTTTTTTCAAGGCTTAGTTAACTGAAGGATTTTTGGTTTCTTAGCCTAATTCATAGGGAACCGGGCCTTAGAGATGGATGAGGCGCGTTACACAGTACGCCCTATAGACGGCTGCCCTGGAACCCTAAAGTTGCTATCAAGTGCACTAAGGCAATGTACGGTTTCAGAAGACTGCTTACGGCTTGCCTTTCGGGTAGTAAGCTGCGCCAACCTTATACAACTGCACTTTTTTTGTGAAAGTTTAAACAATTATCATGCATATACGAAGCTCTATCCATTGCCAACATGCTACGCAGTTGATAAGCTTCACCTCTGTCAAGCGCGGAATGTTCGTTTAGATCTACACTAATTCCTAAAGTGTTGTGATACTTGCTATGTAACCCACGAAATTGGTTACATAAAGAGCAAGAAGTTTTCCCAGACCTTTGCCTACGAAATTCCATACAACCGCGTACTTTTGATACGAAAGGTTAGTGAATTTCATGACCCATAAATCTCTAGTATGTTGTGATGTAGGCCACACAGCTTAAAGAATTGAAGAAAGCCACAGTTAACAACCAAGTGTTCATGTGGGCTCGTTTGCTTCTGTAAGCAAGGCGTTCGGCTGCCAACCCTACGACTAACAACTTTGAAAACCCACTACTGTAAAGGTCGATAGAGTTCAACCAAAGCAAAAAACAAGGAAAATAAAGAAAATTTTAAAGGTTACCTAGGAGATTACTCTTCAGCAGTTTGGACATCTCATGATTACTCGATTGCCACACCTTCAAAAGCCGCCACACTCTCAATAGCGGCATCATCCAGCGCTTCACCCCCGACTGCCACAGCCTGGGCACCAACTTCTCCGACTACTTCACCAATGGAAGCCTCAAAAGTAAAGGCAAACAAGTCTTCCAGAGAAATAAAGAAAGTCTCAAAGTCTTTCCCAACAAACTCAAAGTTAGAGGCCTACCAAAGAGATGATCTATATAACCCAGCTTATAAAAATCGGCCTAACTCTGAACAAGCAAAGCCTCGAGTCCAACCTTCTCATATTTTAGAGTAGGCTAGCAAGGGCGCACTACATTTCATCCACTTCCTTCTTTAAACTTTCATTCATCTTCAACGCACCTTAGAGTTCCAACACTTGGCGTTCAAGCCTTAATGATTTTCTGGAAGTAGATCACTTAATTATAAGCAGCAATGAACTCTTTATTCTTTGCGTAAGCAGCAGAATGAAGCTCAGAAACAGTATGCTCAAGATCTTTAATTTGAGGTATGTAATAACCAATCTCATTATCTGCACTTTCAAACTTAACTTAGATCGCGTCAAGCCTAGTCTTCAAGTCAACAATCTCCTGGCGAACGGTCTCAAGTTGTAGAGAAATGAGGGCAGAGATATTAGACCCTTTCAAAGCAATGAGCTTAGACTCCAACTTGTTTATCTTCTCGACGGAAGAATAAGCCTCAGCTGTCATAGTTGTTGCCACTTCCTTGGTTAATGAACATATATTCGACAACTAAAATCACTGTTTTTTACATTATGGCAAGCAACACAGTCCTCCTATACTGAGTCATATGCTTTGCAAAGGAACTTGGGCAGACAACCCCTATAACACCGTCAACAAACTTGGCATACACATCCATGTCTTCAAGCAGATCTGGTTTCAAGAGCGCATAAATCTCAGTAACCTCCCCAGAAACAGGTTTGGTGGATTTCTCACAACTGTCCATACTAGCAGTCTCCTCTTTCACAGCAGGAGAATTAGTCTCAGCAGCAAGGGGAGTGGGTTTAGGCGCCACTTTAGCAACAGAGTCCACCTTATCGCTCTTCATAATGGCAAGCCTCTCCAAAGATGAACTAGATTTAGCTCCCGACGAACGTCTAGGCACAAATTTCAGCATTGATGGCACGACGGAATCTCTATGCTGTGCAATCCTATCAGCAATCGTATTAGCCACCTTTGGCATGGCAGGCGTCACCGGCTTAGATCTAGCAGCCTCATCTTTCTAAAAATAATCAAGAAAATTATGGAGGTGACACGTGAACTTTTGGGTTAAAAGGACAAAATTACTCTCGAGGCACACGACGGTTCCCACGCCGATGCAGCAGACAATGACGGCTCAATCAAAGAAGAGTCAAAGGTGATTATAATGGTATTTATTCAAATTCCCTTCATCACTCGTCATCAAATCCTTATTTAAAAGGTAACTCCCAAAATTCCTATTTAATTTAGGATTGCCATGTTAATGGAAATAATATCTTGCAATTATTCACCCAATTACAGCATATGTGGCCAACAATTATTCTCCAAATAAGGCCGGCCACTCCCCTATAAATAGCCATATTATCCCACTAAAAAGCTAAGTCATTTGCTACCCACAAACTCCTAAACCTAAACACAATTTTTTTCAAAATTCTAACTTTGGCATCGAAGATTCTTCGGCCAATGCCTTATCCCGTTCATCCTGGGCACTTGAGGCTTTTGGCCTGAATCTTAAGTGTTATTATTTTGCAGGTGCATTTTCGTCAAATGAGAAAACGGCAGAAATTTGCATCCACTCAACTAGCATCATTGCAATCAAACAAGAGGACTCGATTAGTCACATGTGGCAAACATCTATTCCGGGTATAAGAGTTTGTACTTTTAAAGCCTACACTAATATTGTTGCATCCAAAACAAAATTTACTTCTCTAATAACACGCTTCTAGAATATAGACTCATGTCCATAATAATATTCTTTAGCCTCCAAGATATAAATTTATTTTGCCCCTTAGATAATTATTTTGTTTTTATTTTTTTAACTAAAATTTTATTTGATAATTTATTTTAATTTTAAAATAAAAATTACTTTAATAAGTTCTCAAAATTTGGGGGTTTTTAAGTTTTAGTTCCTAATTTTCATTTAAAAAAAAAATAAAAGTAGTTACTAAATTTCAAATTTTTGTTTTCAAAATTTTGTCTTCTTTTTCCACTATATTGTATCACCTTGAAGCCACACTTAAACTTGTAGCTTCAATTTCTCTTATTTTCATGCATTTTTTCAACATTGGCATAATCAAGGACATCAGGGGCATCTCTGTGGACTTTTTCCTCTACATGTCACCATACCTCAAGCATTTGAATGTTGCATAGTTTGAGCTCCATTGCAGCACCAGGTGTGCTGCTCGAGTATGCATCATCCTTCAATGTGACATCAAATGCATAAGCCACCCACTTCCTTAAATCAAGCTCACCCAAAAACATCAGCTATGCATCCTCTTTCAATGTGACATCAAATGCAGAACTCACCCACTTCATTAAATCAAGCTCAACAAAAAACATCAGTTGTCGGTCTTTTCGTGTCATAATCTCAAGTAGAATTACACCAAAGCTATACTCATCACTTTCGGTTGATACCTCAATTCCATGTCCATATTTTGTTACACAACATATATATATATATAACGGGGTTAGAAGCAATTTCTCTCAATCATAATGCTCCTTTGTGGAGTATAAATTTATGTGATATGCATACCTAGTGGATATAACCAAGGAATCTACTTTTTTATTTTTTTTTGAAAAAAAAAAGGGGATGCACATGCTAAAGATTATGAAACCATAAATATTAGGCTACCTCTAATTTCCCTATTTCCTTTTCCTGGTTCATAAAACAAAGTATGGGATCTTGCTTTAGATTAAAAGATCACAAAAGTTGTTTTTCACTTTGATTCTCATGTCATTTGATAAATAGAACAGATAGATAATATTTTCCAGTCAATAGCATACTAAAATAAATCTAAAAGACGCAGCATAGTAGCTCACTAATTCAAATGATCAAATGAACTATTAGTGAGCTACTGGAAGATGGAGATATTGGATTAGTCAATTAGCAAATTCAAAGTGAAAAACAACTTTTGTGAATAGATTCTAGGCATCTCATTTAGCAAAATGTGGAGTGGATAGTGAAAACTCATTTTTTTGACATTCACAACCATAGGGGCACTTTTCTTAGCAAAATAGTGCTTAGCTTAAAGTCAGAATGCTTTCTAGTTGTATTGAATTTGCTTGACTAACCAATTTTCTAAGAATTTGTTAAATGAGATGCCTAGAATCTATTCATTTCAAGTTAAAATCCATAACTGGAAGATGGAGATATTGGATATTGAAAAGTGATTGAATTGGCAGTTTAACAATTGATTTAAACTATATACACCTCCATGTATCAAATCCGATCTTAGATAAAAATGAAGATGCTGATGAAATAATCGATTCTTGGTGAGTCATCACTTCTACTCTTTTTTAGGTGGTCCAACCAAATTTTCATCCTTGTAATCTACTCCTTTTTGTTTAGTAGTATACTGCTCACCTATTTGCCTAAAAAAACAGTTGGTCTATTCTAATAGTGTATATTGAATTATTATCTACTTTTGATGTTCCACTATTCTTTTCTAAGTTACATTCAATTTTTAACTCTAATAAATTATGGTAATTTTTGGCTCCTCAAATATTTTCTACTCCTCTATCTAATATTAATTTTTCATTTCTTCATCTGAGATCTTGTGTAGTCATAAATCATTTTTTTTATAGTTTCTAAATATTATGTCTCATCTAAATTATCAGTATTTTCTATGAACTTGTCTCATGCATGATCAAAATTATGTTCGATAAATTAATATCTAAATTATTAAAAGGCATATGAATACTTTCAATCTTACTTTCATCATCTTCTAAATTCTCTAATTGCTTATAATTACTAAACCTAATTGTTGTGTCTCCTGCATTAGTTTCATATATTTGTACATGATCTGATTGCCTATTTTTGCTACTTGTAAATTAGGTAATATCCATTGGGCTCTTTCTAAAATATTATTACCTAGAAGTTTTGCTTCTAGCATATTTACATGCTTACTTCCAAATGTTTGAACTAAATCTTGAAACTCTAAATGAAATTTATGATTATATTTATCAGATATTTTTCCTATGTACATTAAGCTAATGAAAAGTTTTTACATATTCTATATTCATATTATAATTTTTTGTTCTTATGCTTAGTTGAATATATTTACTAAATTCATTAATTACCATAACATATTCGAAATACAATCTATGACTGCTAAATTTGAACTTAAATCTACTTCAGCAGTTGTTGTTGGTAATTACACTAAAGCTTTTGTACCCATTTGTGTTCTAGTTAATTTTTTAATCATAATTGACACACCCCGACCCAGAAAGTCCACTTGGACCCTGAATCGAGCTGTGCTGGCCGACACCTGGAAGGTGACGAAGCCATAAAATGTGATAGTGCATAAAAAGTGAATAAATTTGAATCTAAAAGTGTCTAAGTACCAGAGTGCGCTACGAGTGGGAGCGAACCCATTTCACACGCGATGTCAGAGCATAAGTAAGGTACAGTAGTGTGGGTAAGAATCATACCCTTAAAAGTAGCCACCAATACTAAGATTAGATATATATCCTTGTCGATACGAACCCAGCAGTTAAAACCTGAAGGGGTACAAAACAGAAAGTGTGAGTAAGCAGTAAAACCAAGCTTCCCAAAACTATTACCTTTTTAACAGTAATCACCCCTCACTGTAATTCCCTTATCGTTTTTTATAGGACAGTACAACATATATACATATATCTAAACCATACTCATAAATGACCAAAACCACGGTTTGCCATCAACTCTATCATACATTAATAAGTAGGCCAAATGAATTTAATCAATACAAAGTGATATATCAGTCAGAGTCATCTAAAATGACATGTACAACTTATCTATATCTCATCAATCATGGCTAGCATATAAGTTGGAGTCACCTATAGTGACCTGTATGACTTATCCATATCTCATCAATCATGGCTAGCATATAAGTCGGAGTCACCTATAGTGACCTGTACGACTTATCCATATCCCATCAATCTTGGCTAGCCAATAGCTCAATAAGTATACCTGCACACGAGTCGGAACCACCTAAAGTGGTCTGTACGACAGGACTGTGTGTAAATAAATACGCTCAAGTGCTACAATCACGTGAAGACTGGGCGGATAATCGCGGGTCACCTACGAGTCGGAACCACCTAAAGTGGTCTGTACGACAGGACTATGCACCTACCTTGAATCCAAGGTGAGTGTAAAGTACGGGAGGTGAACATCACGTGAAGGACTGTGCCCTGGCCACGGGCGGGAGCACTAACACTGGGGTGCAGGTTTACGAGCTCTCAATGCATCTCAATATAACATGTGCAACTCATGGCAACCAGTACGACAGTATCGAAGTTGCCTAACACATAACTGTAGTCATGCTATAACGCAATCGATTCAACTAGTACCATAAACTCACCTGAACTTACCTGGGTGTCCTGAGTTCACCTTTTCACTTGAAAGCATTCCCAATAATTATATGCAAGTAATATACATATTGATATACCATGATGCAATCTAATACTCAACCATGTCGTAACATTCTCAATTATAAACAATACGGTGTGAAGTGTACAATCAATAACGCCCTACTGCCGAACTACTTATTTTCAGGGATAATTATCCATGACGACCCAATTAACACTAATTTAGCTAACTAATTCATAAAACTAAAACTTGCCTTTACCAATTTCCTTCGCATTACTCAATTTCCCAAGCAAGACTTTTGTCTCAAATATTTTATGGCTGCATCTAACGTTTCGTTAGACTGCCTACGTACCCTAAACAGGGATCAAGCCATTCGTAGTTCATATAGTACTTCAAGCATTCACAATAATTATATATGAAAGTAATATGCCAAATCAATTTAAAAGTGTCGATAGAACTCTCAATAATATGTACGATAAAAAGGAAAAGATGCACTCACCTGGAGTCCACGTTATGATTCTCTAGCGCACGCATCGAGGTGTCCTGAATGATTGGTCCCTGTGACCAATTATCAAATCACATCTCAGAACTCTTATCCGTAGAATATGTAATTCACATAAAACACAACCTCAACGACATTCTAAAATAGTTTGAGACCCATTGACCACAAGTCAACCGTCGATCTTTACAACCCTGTATAACTTGACCCGGAAGATCCGCATATCAGATTTCTAATCCGCAACTCCCAACGATCCACAATATGTTTCTAGAATAACATATTAAAATTTCATTACGATCCAACGGTCAGATCTCCGCCAATTGCCTAAAACAAGTAGCCGTGAACATTTATTTTACTAACTTACAAATTCAATTCGGGAAGATCCGTACATCGGATTCCCAATCCATAAATTCTTATGATCTTTAAATATTACGTATTATAATGTACCCAAATTTGGTGACGATCCAACGGTCGGATCGTCGATTCACATTTTCATCAAGCAATGTATCGTAACGAATTTAGGTTCCAACGATCAACCTATGTCATTCAAATAACAAAACTGAATTCAAGACATTCTACATAGCCTAAAAATAGCATTGGCGGCCCACTGGCCACGCGCCGCCGCGGGTGGCGGTCGACCGCCCCGACTCGCCGGAAAATCCAACTATTTCCAAAAATTCTCAAACTTCATAGAAATGAAGATCTCAGTGAGTGGAGCAACTTTCATACCTGCCATGAAGTCCAAAAGTGGACGGAAGATGGTCAATTTTTCCCACAAAGCCGGCGGGTGCCTAAAACTTCCCGACGTCGATTCGTCATCTACGGTGGTCCAACGGGGTCAAGGTTGGTTGGGTTTTGCTCCTGGGATGATGGGCTACAAAGCCCAAGTGGTGGCATCGGCCATCGCTTTGCCGATTTGCCAGAAAATCGAAAAGGGTGGCTGGAGCACCATTGATTTTCGTTAACTTTCGTGGCCTCAAACCGCCACATACCATGGTTAATCAAGGTGGTTCTTGGGTGGGTTTTGTAGAGGGGAATGAGAGCTTCAAGATGGTGGTGGTGGCATCGAAAAACTCCACCGGAGTTGGCCGGAATCGGCCTTGGAAAATGGGTGGTCGCGAGTGGGAAAAACCCACGGGAAAGTTGGGATTTTTTTTTTCTTTTCTTTTTCTGATTGGCCTTCACCTTAAATATCCAATTTCTGATTGGGGATTTAATTTAATTAACACTAAACCTTGAATAACCAATTTCGAACGTCCGTAACTATACCGTTATAATCCAGACTCGCAAACGGCTTTCGCCTATGCGTGCACATCCACAAGTATTACGAGAATATGTTAAAAGAATAAGTCATACGTCTCTCTAGACGATGGTCAACAGAAGTCAAAGTCCTTGCCTCTAGGGCAATTTCGTAAATTCACGCTTTTAACATAAAATAAAAACGTAAAATTTGGAACGGGTTGTCACAATAATGGTGCCTATATGAATTTTGCTAAAATGTAATATTTTTCAATTGATTAACTGTTTCATTACTCATTAAATTTAAGTATGACTTCTTTATCAATACAACTAATTTCATATTGACTGTACTTACAATTTTCCTTTTATTTTCAAATAAGCGTAACTGATTCAAATATATTTATTTATTTTGAGTTCTCTCAAATCCTCTTCTAATAGATTCTTGTACTTCTTCCTCAATGGGATAAATATCTGCTGCTCTCACTATTTTCCTTTTTTTTTTTTTTTGAAGAGTTTTATTTCTATTATCAAGGGGACTAATCTTAGCTCTTCTAATATGATTATTCGTACTCAAAATTAAATTTTCTAATTTTTGTAATAAAGGTGGTGGCAATGATGAAAATGTGTTATGTATAACTTGATTGATTTCTACTATTTGATCTTCAATTTGACCTAATTTTTATGCTAAATTTAAAACTAATTGAATGAGTAAAAGCTCGTTTGGTTGTACTTTTGAAAGAGCCAAAAACTTTTCTTAATAAGTAAAAGCGCTTGAGTTTAAAAAAAAATGTTGTATGTCAAATATTTTAGAAGTGCTTTTAGTTGGAAGTAAAAGTAGTAAGAAGCATTTTCTAAGAAGCACCAAGGAGATGCTTCCTCCTAAAAGTGATGCGCAGAGAAAACATGGGAAACACTTTGCTTCATTTGCACGCAAAATTTTCAATTCCAAAATTATCCCTATTTTTAAATTTTTGCAAAGTCTAAAAAGCCATTACATTTTAAAAAACATTAAAACTACCATCAACAACTTTTTTTAGAATGCACGTTGAAAACCTAAAGGTTTTTTTTATGTTTAGATTATTTTGGAGGCTAGAGCAGTTTTCTTGATCTCCCATCTCTTGGCCTCTATCTTTCCCAAATCTCTTTACAACTTCATCATCTGAAAATTTTGTGAATGTATATACGCTATTTCTTAATTTGTATTTAGTGTGTGAATTTAATTGGTGATATGTTATGTTTACCGAAATTATTGTAAATTTTGAACCATACGAAAATAATTTTGTTTGGTGACTGTTCATTTGCCTTCCAAAGATATTTTCTACATTATTTTGTTTGGGTATCATTCATTGACCTTCTATAGATATTTCTTGCATTATTTGTTTGGAGATCGTTCATTGTCTTTGATAGATATTTGTTTGGTGATTGTTGTGAAGCAAACTTACTGATAATATATTATGCATGACTGTTGTTTTTTATGATTGTAATTTTTAACTTACTGATAAGAAACTACTTGCAACATTAATGATTGTTATTTTTAATGATAACATATCCTACATTATTATATAACAAATACTATGCATGATTGTTGTTTTTAGAATGTATTATAAATCATAACATCAATTCTCAAATTTTACAAACTGCTCGCCTATTCTCATGAATATAATATAGATACGACTATATGCATTTTGCACTCTTGTGAAAAGATTATTGATGACACACCTCGACGAAAATCGAGACATGTTGGCCGTCGCGTGAGGATGACATAGCCATGTGCGTAGTGCAGAAGTGACAGTGATACGAAAATGTGAGTAAATAAAAACCAAACTAGCTAATCTACACTAAATGAGTGTATAAGAGCGAGTGAAGGTATTTGAAGTGTAGATACACATATTTAGAGCATAGGTAACCTAGATGCAGTCCAACCAGCAAGGTAAGAATTATACAAGGCAAAGAAATCCCTACATTATTTGAAGTCTGTCAAAACCTCTATAGAGTCCTCGTAAGCCACCAACACAAACTTTTAACAAGAACCTGGAGGGGCGCAAAACAGTAAACGTGAGTGGGCAAAAACAAAGCTTTTTGAAACCATTTCACCTTTCAAAAATAATAACCCATCACCATAAAACCTGTATAATTTCCCAGAAAATAATACATACATATATAGAAGTCATGCTTGAGAGTAGTGAAAACCAAGTATATGCCATGTCAAGTATGTCAGCAATGAAATAAGTAAGCCAAGTGAAATAAATTAATGTAAAATGCTATGTCAGCCAGAGTTACCTAAACCCTAAACTTGTACGGCTGAGCCTATAGCTCATCTACCAATTCTTGCACACGAGTCGGAACCACCTAATGTGGTCTGTACGACAAGTTGGGTGTAAATAAGTACGCTCAAGTGCTATGATCACATGAAGGCTGTGCGATAAATCGCAAGTCACCTACAAGTCTGAACCACTTAATGTGGTCTATACGACAGATTGGCACCTACCTTGGATCTAAGGTGACCGAGTGGTGCGGGAGGTGAATGATTACATGAAGGATAGGCCTTGTCCTCGAGCGGAGCACTAACACCGGGGTACAAGATAATGAGCACTAAATACATCTAAACATAACCATGTACACTGCAGTCATTATCAACAATATGTACTCACCTGAAGCTTACCTGGGCGTTCGCAGCGTCATGCAATAATATGCATATCTATACTAATGTATATACTAAAATGTAATGCAATTGACATGGCATTTAAAACGTAAATCCATTTAAAAACCATTTCTGGGAAAATGGAAAACATATATACGTGCATATATATATATATATTATATATATATATATATATATATATATATATATATATATATATAAAACCAAAAATCCACTCACTGGTATGTAGCAAGGTCGTAACGCCCAAGTCTTGCCTGGCTACGCTTGTCCTTCGGAAACGTCTCACCTATGTGTGAAACAACTAATTGAACGTTAATTCTAAGCACATAACCAAAACTGTGTAATAACTTCTTATACATTGCTCAATTGGGGTGTTTGAATATATCATTGTGGCCTACTCAACACCACGAGCACCCCCATATTTTTAGAAAAAATTTTCGATGTCCTACGCGCCCTCACGTGCCTGGCACACTGATGGATTTCTTAACGGCGTTAGGGAATATTCCGTTAAATATTAGAATATTCCGTTTAAAAACTAACGGAGTTACCTGATGCTATCAGTAGATTCCGTCAAGGTTGACGGAATATTCCTTGTCTTCTTCGGTAACTAGCCGGAAACCGCCGTCAGCCGCCGTTTGTGTCACCGGTTTCTGGAAAATCTTAAAACTTTAATATCTCACTCATTTTTCAACCAAAATTCACGAATTTTATACGGATTTGAAGCTCTCAACTAGAAGAACACAATCTTACCTATTTGGGGACCTAAAACCGACAGAAAGTGGTTGGAATAAAGCTTGGTATAATCCTGTCAAACTGGAACTTCATGAATCCCCTTATCCCAATGTCAACTCCGTGAAACATCCATGATCACGATGGAGTAATAGAGCACCTCGCCAGAGTTCTTGAGTTCTTGTGTAAAACTTATCCTTTCCTCGAACTATTGGTATGGCTGAGATCGTAGGCTTGAGAGGAAATGATGGTGACCTTGAAAAGCTTGATTCGTGTAGTTTTTGGTGAGTTTGAGAGTTGGTAGGCTCAGGTGTACGGACGAGGGAGAAAATTCGAGAAGATGAGAGAGAAAAGGAGGTTTGCACATGCGTGTATGTATGTGTGTGTTACGGGATTAGGCAGTATAAAAGGATCACAAGTCCTGATTAGGCTATATGATTTAAGGCCTAACAATTGGTCCAAAAGAAATAAAACAAGCCTAAAAATTCTAATTGGGTCCAAGGTTGTAGGAAAAGAAGATGATTGGTGGATATGTTATGGACAACCCAAAATTATAACTCTACCCAATTACACCTATTCGTTTGTAACATTTTCGTTACGAACCCGATTTGACCCTAACTCGTGTTAACGTGCTTCTGACGTCAAGTACAATTTAATCACGTCAGCGAGAAAAATAATTTAAAACTATATATGTACATCCCCATAACTAAGCCTCAAGGGCATAATCGTCACTGTACCTACTCGGAAATAAATATATACAATAATTTGGAATGGGTCGTCACAACCTACCTCCCTTAAAGAAAATTTCATCCCCGAAATTTTTGTACACTAGCACATCAACATATCAATAGCCATAAAATAAGCGTGGATATAAATCTCGCATACGATCTTCAGTATCCTAGGTAGCCTCCTCGACTAAATGGTTCCTCCACAAAACCTTCACCATATGCACAATCTTGTTCTTAAGAACCTTGTCCTTCTAATCTAAAATTGTCATCGGCTCATCGTCGTTTGTCAAATTTGGATTAATTTCTAATGGTTGATGAGGTATCACGTGTGAGGGATCGGAGACATAATGACGAAGCATAGAAACATGAAAAATGTCGTGCACTCTTGATAGTTCTGGAGGTAACTCAAGTTTGTAGGCAACTTTACCAACTCGTTCGGTGATCTAGTGCGGTCCAATGTAGCAAGGGATTAACTTACCTTTCTTACCGAACCATACTACACCATTCTACGGAGATAACTTCAAAAATACACAATCTTTAACTTTATATACTTTATCAGTGGTGTGTTTATCGGCAAGGCTCTTCTATTGATCTTGGGCCGTTTTCAAGTTAGCTTTAATTAGTTGAATATTCTAGGTAGTCTCATCAACAATCTCGGGGCCCACTAACACCCTCTCACCAACTTCTGACCAACACAGAGAAGTACGACATGATTTACCATATAGTGCTTCGAAATGTGACATATCGATGCTAGAATGGTAGCTGTTATTGTAGGCAAACTCCATCAAATCCAAATGCTTATGCCAAGCGTCGCCAAACTGCAGTACCGAAGATCTTAGCATGTCTTCTAGTGTCTGGATAGTTTTCTCATATTGCCCGTCTGTCTGTGGACTATAAAGCAGTCTCGAACCAAGAGCTTCCTAGAAAGCCACCTAAAACTTGGAAGTAAACCTAGGATCTCGATCAGAAATAATACTAACCAGAACTTCGTGGTACTTAACAATCTCTGATATAAATAGCTCAGCTAATCGACTTAAAGAATAGTTCTTTCGAACTAGTATAAAGTGTGCTAACTTAGTAAGCCGATCCACTATCACCTAGATGCTATCATAACCATTGCGTGTATGAGGAAGCTTGTACACGAAATCCATGGTAATTTTTTTCCATTTCCACTGGGGAACGGGAAGTGGCTGCATTAATCCAAAAGGCTTATTCCTCTCAGCTTTGACTTGCTGACAAATTGCACATCGACTCACATATTCAGCAATCTCTCTTTTCATGCCAGGCCAGTAGTAGAAAGATCGAATAGTGTGATACATCTTGGTACTCCCAGGATGCATTGCATATGCCGATATAAATGCTTCATTGAGAATAACTTTCTTTAGTTCTGCAATATCTAGCACATACATTCGTTTTCCCTGCATGAGCATGCCATCAGATTCCCAGATCTTAAGATCTTTCTTTTTTCCCAGTGACACTGCCTCTGATAATTCCTGAGACTCTAGATCATCTGCTTGAGCTTCAAGCACACGATCTATCAAAATTGATCTGACCTAGAAACTAGCAAGTAGAGCTTCTTCCTGATCTATCACTCCCAAATTAACTCTAGTAGATCTTAATTATGTGAGAAGAGAGATCTAGCAAGCATATAAAGCATTAAGTCAGCCATGTGATTTCCTGCTAAGAGCATCTGCCACCAAGTTTGCATGACTAGGGTGGTACTCAATCGTGCGATCAAAATCACTGAGTAATTCTATCCACCTCCGTTGTCGAAGGTTAAGGTCTTTCTGGGTGAATATGTACTTAAGGCTTTTATGATATGTGAAAATTCGGCACTTTTCTCCATATAAATAATGCCTCCAAATCTTAAGGGCAAAAAATGGCTGCTAGCTCGAGGTCATGGGTAGGGTAATTCATCTCATGAGGTTTCAACTATCACAAGGCATACGCAATTACCCTGCCATGTTGCATTAACACAAAACCTAAACCATTCAAAGAAGCATCATTGTAAATCTCAAAATTACCACTGTCGTTTGGAAGCGCCAAAACAAGTGCGTCAGTAAGGCAATACTTTACCAGCCAGAAACTCCGCTTACAATCATCGTCCCACTCGAATCTAACATCTTTTCTAGTCAACCTCGTCAGTGGTAGCGCTATAGTTGAAAAATCTTTAACAAACCGTCGGTAATAACTTGCTAAGCCAAGAAAACTCTGTACCTCGGTGACGGTTCGTGGTTGCTCCCAATTTTCAACTGCAGCTACTTTCTGTGGGTCCACCTGAATACCCTGAGTTGATATTACATGCCCCAAAAATGCCACTTGATCTAACCAAAACTGGCATTTGCTAAACTTAGCATATAATTTGTGTTCCCTCAATTTCTTCAAAACTAGAGCGAGATGTCGAGTATGCTCTGCCTTTGACTTAGAATACACGAAAATATCGTTAATAAAGACAATAACGAACTTGTCGAGGTATGGCCTAAATACTCGATTCATCAAGCCATAAAAGCTACGGATGCATTCATTAACCCAAATGGCATCACGAGGAATTCGTAATGACCATATCAAGTCCTAAAAGTCGTCTTAGAGACATCTTCACTTCTGATCTTTAATTGATAATACCCGGATCTCAAATCAATCTTGGAGAACATGCAGGCACCTCGAAGTTGGTCAAATAGATCATCTATATGCGGCAACGGATAATGGTTTTTAATCGTTACCCGATTCAGCTGTCGATAATCGATACATAGCCTCAAAGTCTCGTCCTTCTTCCGAACAAATAAAAATGGAGCTCCCTAAGGTAAAGTACTAGGCTGAATGAAACCTTTATCAACCAATTCATGCAACTGGGTTTTCAATTCCCTCAACTCAGCGGGAACCATTCGATAAGGAGTTAAGGAAATAGGATCTGTACCTGGAAGTAAATTAATAGTGAACTCTACTTCTCTATCTGGTGGTAATCCAGGTAAATCGTTCGGGAAAACATCAGGTAAATGTTTGACTACCCATACATCTTCTAATAAGAGTATCCTCATTCAATACCACATGAGCCAAATAACCCTGACAACCTTTCCTCAATAGCCGTTTGGCCCTTATAGCAAAAATGATGTCGTGTTTTAATCTACTATGTACACCCACAAAGGTAACCACAGGCAAGTCCGGCCGATGGAAAGTGACTGTCTTTTCGTAACAATCCAATTTGGCACGATTGTAATGTAACCAATCCATGCCTAGAATAACATCAAAATCAACAATATCTAATAGAACAAGATTAGCTGGCATAATGATGTCCTCCACCAAAATAGGACATCCTTGACATACCTAGCTAACATAACATGTCTCACCTCTAGGCATAAAAAACTCTAATTCAGAACCAAGATGTGTGGGGTAGGGTTGTGTCTTCTAAGCAAACGTATGAGAAATAACAGAGTGTGTGGCACCATAATCAATTAATACTCTAGCAAAATGGCCAAGAATATTCAACGTACCCATAATAAGATCAAGATTACTCTGCGCATCTTACAGAGTAATGTGGTGAACACGGCCCTGTGGCTATTCTCGTTCTCCATGACCTCTGTTAGCTTGATTTTCATGTCCCTGACCAAGCATATTAGGCTGGCTCGATAACCCTGCACTGCTAGAAGCAACCTCAATGTTTTAGGACTGCCCTCCTGGATACCACTATGATCTACCACCTGGATATGGTGGATATGGTGTGTAACCGCTTGGGTATTGAGCGTAACCACCCTGGTGATACGGATCATGTGGGTACTGATATTGTCCTCCTGAATATGGAACTATATCACCTTGATAATGATATGCTCCACCATAACCCGTTGGGGTATAACCACTGGGCCCTGGAACTTGCTGAATAGGAACTGGTGGTGGCAAGGCAGATGGGTGGGGCTTCTGCTGAGTCTATGGGCATTGATTTGCCCAGTGTTTTGTCTAACCACAAATAAAACAGCCTCTGTTACCTTGCCTACATTCCCCAAAATGTCGATTATTACATCTACAGCAGAATGAACCACCAGAACCACTAAAATCGCTCTGTTTCTGAAAGTGGGAACCTCCCAAAACGACTGCCCCTCCATGGTGCAGTGGAACTCGAGCCCCCACTAGAAAAACCAGAACTAGTACCACTTCTCTTAAAACTCTGCGTCTTGCAAGGTCCCTGTGATAATTGGCCTTTATCTGTATTATTATTTTTCTTTTGGTTATTATCCTTTTATTCTTCCTCCTCACTATCATCTGGAGCATTCTTAGAGTCTTCAACCCGAAGTAGAATTTCATAAAACTCCTGATATGTAGAATAGGGAGTCGTAGTCACCATAGAATGCCATTTCTTTCAAGTACCCCACTGAAATCGTCGAAGCATCTCAACAGGGTTTTTATCAATCTCCGGACAATATCAGGACAAGTTAGTAAACTTTCAATAATACTCATTAGCAAACATTTTCCCCTGTTTCAAACACGAGAATTCTTCATTCTTACGATCCAAATACTCTGGAGGTACAAATCACTCTGGAATAGATGCTTAAAAACCTCCCAATCTGCAGCTTTTTCCGGTGACAACTGAAAAGATTCCTGCCTCCACCAACATGTAGCCTCCTCACCCAAAAACCAAGTAGTCGTCTTGACCCATTTATCCTCAAGGAAATTCCTCTGTCGCTGCATCACTCAACAGGTTTTCTCGACATGATTGAGCCAACGCTCAGCTCCCTTGGGTCCCTCAATGCTAACGAAATCATTCAACTTTAAGTTATATACACTTTCCAAGAGAGTTCTCTGGGGAGGGCGAAGTGTGGACTGAATAACATTAGTTATAACTTCACCAAGTTGGGCAACATCGAGAAAATTAGACTCAGATGAAGTACGTGGCTTTCTACGAGGCGGCATGGTTCTGACATAAAACATCAAAATGATTAGAATATTCACAAAATATACAAGACTACCAAACCTAGGCTTTGATACCAAACTAACACACCCCGACCTAAATCGAGGCATATTGGCCGTCATGTGAAGATGACGTAGCCATATGCGCAATGCGGAAGTGACAGTGATATGAAAATGTGAGTAAATAAAAACCAAACTAGCTAACTTACACTAGACAAGTGTATAAGTGCGAGTGAAACTATTTGAAGTGTAGATACACATATTCAGAGCATAGGTAACCTAGATGCAGTCCAACCAACTAGGTAAGAATTATACAAGGCACACAAGAAATCCCTACATTATTGAAGTCTGTAAGAACCGCCGTAGAGTCCTCATAAGCCACTAACACGAACTTCTAACTAGAACCTGAAGGGGTGCAAAATAGAAAACGTGAATGGGCAAAAACAAAGCTTTTTAAAACCATTTCACTTTTCGAAAATAATAACCCTCACCGTAAAACCCATATAATTTCCTAGTCACTTTTCGAAAATAATAACCCTCACCGTAAAACCCATATAATTTCCTAGAAAATAATACATACATATATAGAAGTCATGCTCAAGAGTAGTGAAAACCAAGTATATGCCATGTCAAGTATCTCAACAATGAAATAAGTAAGCTAGGTGAAATAAATCAATGTAAAATGATATGTCAGCCGGAGTCACGTAAACCCTAAACCTGTACGGCTGAGCCTATAGCTCATCTACCAATTCCTGCACATGAGTCGGGACCACCTAATATAGTGTATACGATAGGTTGGGTGTAAATATGTACGCTCAAGTGCTACAATCACATGAAAGCTGTGCGATAAATCGCAAGTCACTTACAAGTCCGAACCACCTAATGTGGTATGTACGACAAGTTTGCACATGCCTTAGATCCAAGGTGAGGGTGTGGTACGGAAGGTGAACGATCACGTGAAGGCTAGGCCGTGGCCTCTGGCGGAGCACTAGCACCGGGGTGCAGGATAATGAACACTACATCTAAACATAACCATACACACTCTAGTCACTATCAACAATATGTACTCACCTGAAGCTTACCTGGGCGTCCGCAACGTCATGCAATAATATGCATTTCTATACTAATGCATATACTAAAATGTAATGCAATTGACATGGCATTTAAAACGTAAATCCATTTAAAAACCATTTCTGGGAAAATGGAAAACATATATACGTATATATATATATATATATATATATAGAAAACCAAAAGCCCACTCACTGGTATGTAGCAAGGTCGTAACCCCTAAGTCTCACCTGGCTACGCTTGTCATTCGAAAACGTCTCACTTATATGTGAAACAACTAATTTAACGTTAATTCTAAGCACATAACCAAAACCATGTAATAACTTGTCATATGTTGCTCAATTGGGGTGTTTGAATATACCATTGTGGCCGACTCAACACCATGAGCACCCCCATATTTTTAGAAATTTTTTTTGATGCCCCATGCGCCCTCACGCGCAGGCATGTACCTGGTACACTGATGGATTCCCTAGCGGCGTTAGGGAATATTCTGTTAAATATTAGAATATTCCGTTTAAAAACTAACAGAGTTACCTGACGCCGTCAGTATATTCCGTCAAGGTTGACGGAATATTCCTTGTCTTCTCTGGTGACTCGTCAAAAACTGCTGCTGATCGCTGTCTGTGTCGTCGGTTTCCGGAAAATCTTAAAACTTTAATATCTCGCTCATTTTTCAACCAAAATTCACAAATTTTATATGAATTTGAAGCTCTCAACTAGAACAACACAATCTTACCTATTTGGGGACCTAAAACCGATAGGAAGTGGTCGGAATAAAGCTTGGTATAATCCGGCCAAACTGGAACTTCATGAATCCCTTTATCCCGACATCAACTCCACCTTAAATCTACTCTAGGGTCTCTATAGAGTTGATTAAAGACTTTCTTGAGCTTTAGATCTCCGTGAAACGTCCTCCTACGATCACAATTGAGTAACAGAGCACCTCACCGGAGCTCGTGAGTTCCCATGTAAAACTTGTCCTTTCCTCGAACTATTGGTATGGTTGAGATCTTAGGCTTGAGAGGAACACGATGGTGACCTTGAAAAGCTTGATCCGTGTAGTTTTTGGTGAGTTTAAGAGTTGGTAGGCTCGGGTGTAAGAACGGGAGAGAAAATTCAAGAAGATGAGAGAGAGAAGAAGAAGGTTTGCATGTGTGTGTATGTATATGTGTGTTACGGGATTGGGCAGCATAGAAGGATCACAAGCCCTGATTGAGCTTTGTGACTTAGGGCCTAACAATTGGTCTAAAAGAAATAAAACAAGCCTAAAAATTCTAATTGGGTCCAAGGTTATAGGAAAAGAAGATGATTGGTGAATATGTTATGGACAACCCAAAATTATAACTCTACCCAATTACACCTATTTGTTCGTAACATTTTCGTTATGAACCCGATTCAACCCTAACTCGCGTTAACGCGCTTGTGACGTCAAGTACAATTTAATCATGTCAGCGAGAAAAATAATTTAAAACTATGTATGTACATTCCCGTAACTAAACCTCGAGGGCATAATCGCCACTTTACATACTCGGAAATAAATATGTACAATAATTTGGGACGGGTCGTCACAATTGAGAATTATTAATGAAAGCTTTTTCTTTTTCATTTGACAACCAAACACTCTATTTAATTAAAAAGCACTTCTATACAATATAAAAGCATTTAATTGGTTGCATGCTAAATAACAAACTGCTTCCTCATAAAAGGCTATTGAAAAATGTTACAAACAAAAACCGCTAGTGAGTAAAATCACTTTATAGAGTAGTATATTCAAACGAGCCCTAATTATTTTGTCTAATTAGAATATTACTACTAGCTACTTGTGATGCAAAATTTGTTACACTAATTGGTTCTTTATCTAATATACTAATTTCTTACAAAGTTTGAATATATTTTCTGTTCATTTGGGCATTTATTTTATTATGCAACTTATCTACTTGCTTTGTTAATTTTTTTTTTTTTTGTACTAATTGTATTTTTTGAACTTCTAATTTTAATTACTTAATTATCTCTGGTGATCTAATTTCTACTTGTTTGGGCTTACAATCCATAATATCTATGAGTTGTTTTATTATTATTTTTCCAGGAAATATCTGAATATTTTTTAATTATTTTTTAATTGGGATATAATATAATCTAAATCCTGCCTAATGGTCTTTATGGAGTTTTTCTAAAAGTAGTCTAATAACTAGTTTAATAAATTATTAGGCTTAATATTTTCTAATTTCATATTTTCTGTTTGATTAATAATAAGATCTACAATATTATTTGCTTGAGATTTTTCTTTTTTGTTAATCACTAATTTCTAAACTAAGGTAACCTATCATAAACTAAAGCATACTTTTCTCTAAAGCTATTGCTAATTGATTTCTTAAATACTCTTTCTTCTCACAAAATCTACAAAGTATGATCAGTTTCTCTACTTGATGTTAATATATTATGCTGAACTTGGAGTGTTCAATACACTAAGAAATTTTTTTTGTTTCTTCAGAGTCTATGCTTATAAATATTTGATAATCTTCTTTTTATTCTAGTTCTACTTGGATATCTAGGACAATAAACTCCTAGTAATTGTGGATAATAATAGAAGTATTCATACCAAATTAAGTGATTGTGTGATATTAGTTGTGTTGATGACTTCCGTCTTCAATGTACTTTACTATTATAATTATACTGTTAAAATGCTAAATTTGGCTCTGATACCAAAATCAAAGTAGAGGCTCAGTTAAATAGTCAAATGACCAATATAACAACTAGACATAAAACTCGATGTGTTTCAAGATAAAGGCCACTCATAATGCAGGTATGAAACCACAAGGGCTAAACTCATAGGCACCTAGGTTAATGTCCAATTATTTGTATGACAAACATTCAACTATAACAGAATACTTAAACAAAGTATGATTGTCAATTTAGCAAGATAATAATATAACTACAATAATATTTCTCTGTTTTTGATTGAAAGTCTAATTAGACAAACACATTAAAAGAAAGAAAGAAAAGTTACTTAAAACTAAAAAATTGCTTGAATATTTACACTTACTCCTTTGTTGATATACAAAAATATTTACAAATGATGTTTACAAGGATAAAAGTTTACTAAAGATGAAAGAAAGGATGGAAGAAAGCTTTAGATGCTTGCTCTGTTTATGGATTGAGGTGTTTGAATTTTTTTTCGTGTGTTTATGAATGAAGGAAGACCTTTATTTATACAAATTTGATCTACTAGGCTACACAAATTCTTTTTCAAAATAATGTACAATCATTTAATAGGCATTTTAGTGCAGCATTTTACACTCGATACTTATCCAATGGAGAGAAACATGATAGAGACTATTGGCTAATGTATTCAAAGGATGTTGATAAAGTGTTCTATTTTTGTTGCAGATTGTCCAAGAAATGGCCTCTCAAATGTCAATAAGCAAATGAGGGCTACAAAGATTGGACACATCTCAATGTGAGGCTTAGAACATGAAACCAGTTTTGATCACATCTTGAACATGACCGCTTGGATTGATTTGCGTCTTAGATTGCAAAAAATGAAACAATTGACAAAGTTGTGCAATCTAAGATGCAAATCAATCTAAGCGGTCATGTGAAATCAAAGCTGCAATCATTCAAAAAATCAAAGAAGCTAAATATTTTACCGTGATGCTTGATTGTACTCCTGATTTTTGCCGCCAAGAACATATGACATTGATCTTAAGATGTGTGGATGTGAATAGTACTCTAGTAAAAGTATAAGAATATTTTTTGCAACATTTGATAATGAATAACACATTAGGACAAGGACTATTCGAAGAGTTGCAGCATGTATTAAAAGCTCTTAATCTTGATCTTGATGATGTGAGACGACAATGTTATGATAATGGGTCAAATATGAGGCGAAGACACCAAGGTATACAAATGAGGCTTTTGGATATAAATCCTAGCAATGTACACTCCATGTGGTTGTCATAGTCTTATCTTAACACTTTGTAATATGGCAAACTCTTGTGGCAAAGCGAAAGACTTCTTTGGAACAGTGCAACATATTTACAAATTGTTCGTGAATTCTATAAATCGATGGCTGATTCTGAAAGAAAATATAAAAGGACTAACTCTCAAATTATTGCCAGCCACACGATGTGAAAACTGTGTTGCAAGTGTTAAAGCAATTCAATCCCAACCTCTACAAATAAAAAAAAGCTTTACTCTAATTAGTGGAAAGTGACAATGACTTAGTAACAAGAAGAGTAGCTAAATCTTTGGCAACAGATGACATTGGGAATTTTGAGTTTCTACTACGCATGACTATTTGGTACAAAATATTGGCTGATGTTAATGAGGTTAGCAAAGATTTACAATCTAAAGACATGCGTATTGATGCTGATATAGAACAAGAACAAGGATTGATTGCTTATTTTGAAAAGTACAAAGAAACTGGGTTTGCTGGGGCCATGATTAATGCTAAAAAACTTTCTATTGAAATGAAAATTGATCCCGTGATTCCAGAAAAACGTCAAGTTCGTAGAAAGAGACACCTTGATGAGAATCCCAATCAATTGAATAATCAGCGGTGGACCCTTTTAGGGTTCATTACTCCTTATACATAATAGACCAAGTTATTGGTTCACTGAAGAGAAGGTTTGAAGAATATCAAGCGTATAATGATATATTTAGGTTTTGTTCACTTCAGAAAGTTCAATTCAAAGGACAATGATAAATTCAAAGATTGTTGTGATCGTCTTCAAAACTTTCTCAAGAAAGATGAGTTTTTTTTTATCTTGATGAGGATGCATTATTTGTAAAGTTGAAGCTTTTACAAGAGTATTTGCCAAAAGAAATGAAGACATCCATTGACATATTGAACTACTTGAAAATTGAAAAGGATGCGTTGTTTTTCGACTGCAAGCATTGTATATAGAATTTTGTTGATTGTATCTGTTACATTGCATCTGTGGAAATGAGTTTCTCAAAGTTAAAGATACTAAAATCATACTTGTGGTTAACCATGTTGCATTAAAGGTTAAATAGATTTGCTTTAATATTGATTGAAAGTGGTTTTTTAGACAAAATTGATTATGGAAGTTTAATTGATGATGTTGCAACAAAGAATGCACGAATAACCATCTTTAAGTGAAACTTCAATGCTAAAAATTTTAAGTTTTGTTTATTTGGTTTCTTAAGATTGAACTTATTGTTGATTATTAGTAATATTATTACTTTGTAGCTTTCTTTACATTTAATAATATTCAAAAACTGATAGTTAGTGAGCTTTAAAGTTTGTTTCGGTATTTCTTTTTAGCATCAATACATTATTAAATTTTCTTTTAAGATGTTTTATAAGAAGGGCCCCTTTTATGAATTTTGCACAGGGCCACATAATATCTCTGTAGCTTTCTTTACATTTAATAATATTCAAAAACTGATAGTTAGTGAGCTTTAAAATTTGTTTTTGGTATTGCTTTTTAGCATGAATACATTATTCAATTTTCTTTCAAGTGTTATAAATAGGCAAAAGTTAGAGAGATAACCTTTGCTAAGGATACAAGCGAAGCAGGTGCAAAATATTACACTGCTTTGGTTTGTAACTATAACACAAAAAGATTGCAGATAAAAAAAAGGAAGTGAGGGATACTGATATTATTGCTTTCAGTTCTTGTCTCTTTCAGTTACTGTGTATTAATCACACACGGAGTGCTCTGTTTATAGAGCCATATCTGTGAAGGTTTACAGAAAATGAAAAGCCACACCTGTGACAAATCAAACACCTGTGACATAACACTTTTGAAAAAGCACCACACAACAAATTATTCCCTACTATTCCCAAGTCTCCTTTACTGTGGGCATTCATTCATCCTTACAATTTTACAACACTCCTCCTTCGATGCCCGCATATCAACATCAATTGCCTCGTTAAAACTTTGCTTGGAAAAACTCAGTGGGAAAAAACCATACCGAAGGAAAAAAAGTACAACTTTACCTGGATTGTTGATATAGTGTTAAGCATGCTTATGTTGCCTCGTTAAAACCTTGATAGGAAAAATCCAATGGGAAAAATCCTAGGTGAAGGAAAAATAGTACAACAGGCATGTATCATGGATGCTCCCCCTGAATTGTATCTCACCCTGATTTCGCATTCTTCAAATTTAGCTGATTGGTAAGCCGATGTAATCCGATTCCCTGCACTAGCTTCTGAAACGTGCACTTTGGTAGAGATTTGGTGAACAGGTTTGCCAGATTTTCATTGGAACATATTTGTGTTTAGTTTTATCGCCCTTGATGAATCCTTCCTTCATTTGGGCAACACAGGCTGCATTATCTTCATGAATGATAGTTGGAGTGTCTGTCCTTGAAGGTAAACCACATGAATTCTATATGATGGATCATTGATCTTAACCAAGAACATTCATGACTTGATTCATGTAAAGCAAGTATTTCTAAGTGACTGTAAGATGTAGCAACTAATATTTGCTTTGTTGAGCGCCATGAAATTGATGTATCTCCATTAGTGAACACATATCCAATTTGTGAACGGACTTTGTGCGGATCAGAGAGAAAACCAGCATCTGCATATCCAACAAGAATCCGGTCATTTGTGGATTTTTCTGAGTAGAAGAGGCCCATGTCTGTTGTCCCACGAATGTATCACAATACATCTTTAACTCCCTTTTAATGACGAATTGTTGGAGCAGATTCATACCTTGCTAACAAGTTGACTGAAAAAGCTATATCTAGTCTAGTACATTGTGCCAAATACAGTGAAGTACCTATTGCACTCAAATATGGTACTTCTGGACCAAGTACCATTTCATCATCTTCTTTTGGACGAAATGGATCTTTCTTAATGTTTAAAGAATGAATGACCATTAGCGTGCTGAGTGGATAAGCCTTGTCCATGCCAAATCATTTTAAGATTTTTTCAATGTAAGTTGATTGATGGACCAGAATTCTATTAGCACAATGCTCAATCTGCAGGCCGAGACAATATTTTGTTTTCCCTAGGTCTTTCATTTCAAATTTTCTTTTTAGATTTTCAGCAGTTTTATTGAGCTCTTCAGGGGTTCCAACTAAGTTCATATCATTGACATATACTGCCATTATAGTAAACCCAGAATTTGATTTTCTTAAAGAATACACAAGGGCAAACGACATTGTTGGTATATCCTTATTTGATCAAATACTCACTGAGACGATTGTACCACATTCGTCCAGATTGCTTCAGCCCATATAATGATCGCCTTAATTTGATTGAGAGCATTCTTCGTGGTTTGTTAGTCGTTTTAGGCAACTTAAGTCCCTCTGGGACTTTTATATATATGACAGTATCTAATTCTCCATATAGATACACGATGATGACATCTATAAGTCGCATGTCAAGTTTTTTTGAAACCACCAAACTTATTAAGTAACGGAATGTAATTGCGTCCATTACAGGAGAGTATGTCTCCTCATAATCAATTCCAGGTCTTTGTGAAAAAACCTTGTGCAATGAGTCGTGCTTTATATCTTGCAATCTCGTTTTTCTCATTGCGTTTTCTTGTGAATACCCATTTGTAACCTATGGGGTTTACACCAGGCGGGGTTTGGACTAGTGCTCCAAAAACAGTTCACATTTCCAAGGAATTTAATTCTGCCTGGATTGCATCTTTTCACTTAGGCCAATCTTGTCTCTGTTTGCATTCATTAATAAAGCGGGGCTCCATATCATCACTTAATATGATTTCAGTGGCTATTGTGAATGCAAACATGTTGTCGATGATTATTTCATTTCGATCTCACAATTCGTTAATACATGCATAATTTATGGAGATTTCTTTTCTTTCATGTACTTCTGTCTCTTCATGGGCATGTGTCTCATCAATGACATTTTCTTTTTCTGAAAGTACATAATCATGAATTGTGGATTTGTCCTTCACTTTATTTTCTAGAATGATTCCATTTGGATTTAGCTGTGCCCTCATCTTTCTCTTTCGAGGGGCTGAATCTTTTGAACCTAGGGATCTACCACGCTTCAGGCATGCACCAGATGAATCATTCACTACCACTTTATTTTGTCCAATAGGGACATCAATTCTTACAGGCGCATTTGCAGCTAGTATATATGATTTTGTTACTTTCGAAGCATCATTAAATGCATCTAGCATTTGATTAGCAATACTTTGAAGATGAACGATCTTTTTCACTTCATTTTCACATTAAGTGCTTTGTGGATCAAAATGAGATAAGGTGGGTACAACTCATGTTAGCTCTTGCCGTTCTTTTGGAATGGTCTTTTCTCCCCTAACAACGAGAAGACTGTCTCATCAAAGTGACAATTCGCAAAATGAGCTGTAAACATATCACCTGTCAAGGGTTCCAAATATCTAATGATAGATGGTGAATCAAAACCCATATAAATTCCCAGTCTGCACTGAGGTCCCATTTTAGTGCGTTGTGGCAGTGCAATAAGCACATAAACAACATAACCAAAAACTCGTAAATGTGAAATGTTTGGCTGATGCCCAAACACGAGTTGTATAGATAAGTATTGCTGGTTGGCCATCACTCTCAATTGAACCAATGATGCAGCATGTAAGATGGCATGTCCCCATAGCAGAGTGCAAGCTATTAATTGAAGTCGCTTGATAAATGCTTCTACTAAACCATTTTGAGTATGGACGTGAGGAATATGGTGTTCAACATCAATGCCCAATGTCATGCAATAATCATCAAATATTTGAGACGTAAATTCACCAACGTTATCAAGTCGAATTGACTTAATGGGGTAATCTGGGAACTGTGCTCGCAACTTAATTATATGAGCAAGAAGTCTCGTAAAAACTACATTTCGAGTAGACAAGAGGCAAATATGTGACCATCGGGTATATGCATCAACCAAAACCATAAGATTTCGAAATGGTCCACAAGGTAGTTGAATAGGCTCACAAATATCTGATGCGAGATTTATACGCACACACATTAAACCCTCTTTTTGTCAATTGTAGTATATGTATAAGTAGGGATCGTTCTAGACCGGGGATTAGAAGGGATTGTTAACCACTTGGATTTGACTCAAAAACGTAAAATAACAATATGAAACACTATACTAGACTCAAAGAATGCAAAACTAAACTTTAAAACACTAAAACAAACGAAAAGACTCAAACATCACCCAAAACACTCAAAACTGCCTTAAAATCACTTTCTGGGCAGTTTTGAGCACTTTGGTGAATTTGGACGAATTTATGTAACGAATTTAATCACAACACTTATAAACACAAACTAAATTGATTTCTAACTAATTTGACAAGAAAGTAAAGGGGGATTTAGGTTTTGACGAATTTAAACTAAAAGAACAGATTGTAAGTAAAAACAGATAGTAAAGATGAATGTGATGAAAATATGGATGGAAGGCTAGCTAAGGGGTTCATCTCCATACATGTTATACTTGCATAATAGAACGATTTCCAATTGCATTTCGATAAACCATTAATTCTCAACACCCCAAGTTAACCGTGATGCACTAATTAACCTTCAAATCTTCCTAACGTTATTGAATTGGATGATTGCATACGACAACCCAAAACATTCCCCACAAGTCCCCTACATGATTGCATAATAGAGATACAAGCAAGAATCATTACGCTCTATGAAAATTATAAGTGTTGACGAGGCATTCGTTACTATGATTGCATGAAACTTATGCCAAGAATTCGTTTAACGCGATTGTTTATAAGCAACCTCCACTACTTGTGAATATAAGTTCATAATGATTAGGTGAAACTCACTTATATTCTAGTGTCATATTCATGCATGAAAATTAAGCGTGCACTCTCAATAAACATACATAAATAAGTTATCAATCAAACAGTTAAACGAATTGAATCCACAACTTATGAAACGCAATTAGAAGTAATCAAATCAAAATGCAAGCATAAACATATATTTCGAATTTCCTCATAACTTTGAAATCAAAGAAACACCTAAACATTCCAACAACTCAAACTTGAATTGTATGAACGTTTAGGCACTCTTCTCTTCCATTCCTCATACGTACAAAACAAAGAGAATTGAATTTAAACATTGAAATCAAAGAAACACCTAAACATTCCAACAACTCAAACTTGAATTGTATGAACGTTTAGGCACTCTTCTCTTCCTCTTCGTTGTAGCACAAGGTCTAGGGATAGTTTGATGGTGTGAATGGTTTGGGGAGTGGTGGAAATGGAAGGATGGTGTTTGGATTGTAAGGGAGAGTCACGGCACAAAGATGGTTTGATGGTCTACATTTCTGCAATGGATGAGTGAATATGGAAGAGTGTATGCAATGGATGCTTATTTATAGGTGAAGTGGGGGGAACATGACAGCTAGGAGGGAATGTGGCTGCATGTTTGAATGATTAAAGGATGCATGTGGGTTGGAATTGCATGTGCAATGAATATGTGGCTGCATGTGCAAGGGGACAATCTGAAAATGCATGTGAAAGCATGTGTTGGCTGCAATGATGAAATGGATGGGAGTGCATGTGGCTTAATTAATTAAAGGGAGTGCATGTGCAATGTTTTAAAGGATGGAATGCATGTGAATATGATGGAAATCTGATTTATTTGAAGATGCATGTGCAATGAAGTGGAATGACAGCTAGGTTATGATGATGAATGCATGTGGCTGATTTAATTGAATAGGAAAGCATGTGGATTTAATGGTTTAAAGGGTGAATGCATGTGGATGCATGTGTTGATGAATGGGATTGTGGAGATGCACGGTTTTGGGAGAGAATGGTGTGAATGCATGGCATGATTGGGATTAGGAAAGGTTTAAATGTCCTAAAACTAAAGGGAACAAGGTTCCAACACTTTGGTCTTCAATTAGGTCTTCAATTTCGTCCAACACTTTGGCTCCAAGCATAAACTATCCATCCTTAGCCCAAAAGTGCTCCAAAAGTCTCCAAAATGCATCTTTTTGCTCCTTTAGCCCTTTGGACCTACAAACACACGAAAATAGCTTAAAGTACTAAAATAACTAAAAAAACATAATGTAAATGCACGAGAACAAGCCATTTAAGTCGCATGAATATGCTCCTATCAATATCCCCTTGAATTCTTTGCAAAAATGATAGGGATTCATCATCAATCCTTAGTTGTGATGGTCTAATTACCAACTTCCCTTGAGAACAAGCCTTGCAATGATCATCATTTGAGATAGCAATGTGTCTGCTCAATAATGGATGTCCATTAGAGTTGGTAATGATCCTACTCATCATGGTGGATCCTAGATGACCCAGACAGTCATGTCAAAGCATGTAAATTTTTGAATCAATGAAGTTCTAGTTCATGACATTTGTGCTTCAATTATCTTTATATATTTATAATACAATCCACTCAATAAACCACGCAACTTCTCCGATGTACGCTTTTGGGTATCATTGGAGGTAATGCATAAATATTCCACATTTTCTGCACTTTTCATTTCAATGTGGTATCCATTTAAACGTATGTCCTTAAAACTTAACAAATTTCAAGTAAATCTAGTAGCGTACAATGCATTTTGTATGGACAATATTGTTCCATTTGGTAACATGATTTGGGCTTTTCTTGAGCCTTCAATTACATCTAATTGGCCTGATATTGTTGTTACCTTTACTTTTGTAAGCATCAAGTTTGAGAAATTTTTTCTATGTATTGTATACGTGGTTGCACTGTCTGCAAGACAAATATCTCCGTCATTACTCTTTTTTTTAGAATAACCACAGTTTTTATCCATGCTCTTTGAGTAAGGGAGCCATAGTTTATTCATAATAAAAGGAAATTGAAATGCCACTTTTATTGAATTGAAATGCAAGCTTTAAACTACAAATTTAGATAATAAGAATACATCAAACATAAACGATTCAATCAGACCGATACACTTCATTCCCTCTTTCCAGAATAAAGTTTGAGAAATCTAAGTGAGTTGTGTTCAATTGCCCTGATAAATCGAACATTGGATCAGGTATATCCATTGGTTTAGCCTAGTCGAGGAAATTGGTTTCGACACCCTTTTCCTTGAGGGAGGCTTGATACAGGTCCACCAGGTGTTTTGGGGTACGACATGTATACACCTAGTGTCCATTGCCACCACACCTATGGCAAACTCCTTTAGGATTTCTAAGAGTGTTATTCATATGAGCTTTGCCTTTATGGCGATATGCATTCTTGAAGCTAGGACCTACATTATGCCTTGGAACTTGGTTGTGAAACTGGACACCATGATTCTTGCCTTTCCATTCCACCAGCCTCGCTTGTTGCCACATCTTTGTTTGTAATTATTACCACTAAAGGATGTGGTATTCACTTCAAGGGAATCAGCATTCACTTCTGGGAATAGTGCTGATCCAGTAGGTTAGGACTGATGCTTCTTCATCAGAAGCTCAGTGTTTTGTTCAGCCACAAGGAGTACATATATCAGATGTTGTACTCAGTAAAGCCTCACTCTCTACATTGCTGCTGCAAGAGCACGTTAGAGGCATGAAAGGTGCGGAAAGTCTTTTCCAGCATATCTTCCTCAGTGATGGTTTCCCCATAGAGCTAATTATGAACATTGCAAAATTGTACTCAACCACCGACTTGAAATCTTGGATCCTTAAGTGTGTCCACTAATAACGAGCCCTTGGAAAAATCACCGTTTTCTGGTGATTGTAGCTATTTCTCAATGCTTTCCAGAGGGCCTTCAACAATTAGGTACTTGCTTTTCAGTCCTTCATCAAGGTGGCGACAAATAAAGATCATGGCATTTGCCCGATCTTAAGATGATATATTGTTCTCCTCCTTGATGGTTTCTCCAAAATTTCATAACTCCAAATGGATCTTGGCATCCATTACCCAGGTAAGGTAGTTCTTCCCAGTAACATCCAAGGCAACAAAATCAAGTGTTTGCCATTTTCTTTTCTTTTTCTAAAAGAAAAATGAAATGTGTAAGAACTTGCAATAATATGTATTTTGGAGGAATATAGTGTTAGAACTTCTGGGTTTTACAAATTTTTCATTTTGATCTTCAGGCCAAAATGATAAACACTCTAAACTTCAGGCTCGAGACTTACATGATTAATGAGGAGGGCGATTATACCGTATCACTCTCATTGAAACAATATAGCATAAGATTGGCGATTGTACCGCACCACTTAAGTAGCAGGAAGTTTTAATATGCAAAGTAAGGTGTGCGATTATACCACACCACCTAAAATTGTAGTAAAATTAAATCTGCAATTCAAGATGGGCGATTATACTGCTGTAAAATTAACATAAATAAACAATGTGTTAGTAATCAGGAGCTATACCAAACAAGAAATCAAAGATATAAGTAATTGTTATATTGAGAACTAGAAGCAGGCATGGTGGTAGCAGTTATTCGCAAGGGTACATCAGGCAGGTGAGGCAGAGGAAGAAGAAGAACAGGAAAATCCTTGGAGGAAGCATTTTTCGGCGAAGGGAGATAAGAACTAGTTAAGGTTAGGGAGTCGTGCTGAAAACGTGTTATAAATAGGCAAAAGTTAAAGAGATAACCTTTGCTAAGGACAGGAGCGAAGTGGGTGCAAAATATCACACTGTTTTGTTTCATAGCTATAACACAAAAGGATTGCAGATAAAAAGAGGAAGGGAGAGATACTGATATTATTGTTTTCAGTTATTTTCTCTTTCAGTTGCTATGTATTGATTACACACGGAGTGATCTATTTATAGAGCCACATCCGTGAAGGTTTACAAAAAATGAAAAGCCACACCTATGACAAATCAAACAACACTCGTGACATTACACTTTTGAAAAAGCACCACATAACAAACTATTCCCTACTATTCCCAAGTTTCCTTTACTATGGGCATTCATTCATCCTCACAATTTTACAACAATAAGATGTTTTATAAGAAGGGCCCTTTATAAATTTTGCACAAGCCACATAATATCACAAATTGCCCTTTTGATAAACTTGAAGGTAAGACCATCTCCAATCGAATGGTCCAAAGGGTCAGAGGGCCGAAAATAGCCCAAAAACTGTCTCTAACCGAGGGCCAGGGCAAAGGGCTCGTGGGTCCAAAGGGCCAACTGGGTAGCCTAAATGAGTCAGCCAGCCAACCTGAGGTGGGGCCACATGCTGACGTCATATTTGATTTTTTTTTTCTTTACAATTTTTTTTATTATTTTTTTAACATTAAGTAACATGAAACAACATTAAATAACATTAAGTAACATTAAACAACATAAAAAAAAAATTTGGGTTAATCTCAATTTACTACCATGAAGTTTCGTGGTTTTCAACATTTGGTACATAAAGTTTTTTTCATCTCAGACTCATACCTCAACTTTTAATTTTGGGACAGTTTCATACATCTGTTTAGTTTTCCGTTAGAACTTCTGTTAACTGATGATGTGGCGCCCATGTGGACAATAATTGAGTGCCACGTGTCAATATGGGCCCACTTCAATATTAAAAAAAATTAAAAACACAAAAAAAAGAAAAACCCGCTCGTCCTCTACCTCCCCTCAACCCCCTCCCTTCCTTTTTCCCTCTCTACAACCTACACCCCTTCTATGTTTGGGTAGAAATTCAAACAAAAGCCCAACCAGTTGTACTGATACTAAAATGCCTTCGTCTTCCATGGAAGAAATTGAAAATTTAAACCACCCATCGAAGCAAAAAATTACAAGGGAGAAAATCAAAATGTAAAATCAAATCGTTACCTGAAACCCGAGTAGAGAAATGTAGAGAGACGCAGGAGAGTGCGAGAAGATTAGAGGGGTTTTTTTTTTATTTTTTATCATATCAAGTTCTAAAGATGCTGGCAGGGTAGCTCGGTGGTGTGCTCGAGGGGATAATGAGTTTCTTGTTAGGGTTTAAGAGAGAGTGGTTTTGGGGGGTTTCAATTCGAATCGAGAGAGACTATGCTCTCAATGATATATTTGTTCTTTGAGAAAGTAGGATAAGGAGGAATGGAGAGGAGGGAAGGAAGGGTGTGGGGGTTTTAGTATGGGTTTGGGTTAGGGTACAAGATAAGGAAGATGAAGATAAGGGTGGGGGTTAGGAGAGGAATGGTGGAGGAGGTGGTGGTTGTGGAGAAGGGGGGATAAAATAGGGAGAGAAAAGGGGGAGTCGAATAGGGTGTTGTTGGTGCAGAAGAGATAAGATAGGGAAGGGGTGCGAGTTGCAGAGGGAAGAAGGAAGGGAGGGGGTGGAGGGAGGTAGAAGACGGGTGGGTTTTTTTTTTGTTTCTGTATTTTTTGAATTCTTTAATATCGAAGTAGGCCTATATTGACACGTGGCGCCCAGTTATTGTCCATGTGGACGCCATGTCATCAGTTAGCAGAAGTTCTAACAGAAAACTTAAAGGATGTATGAAACTGTTCCAAAATTAAGAATTGAGGTATGCCTTTACGATAAAAAAAAATTTCATGTATCAAATGTTGAAAATCACGAAACTTCATAGCAGTAAATTGAGATTAACCCAAAAATTTAACAACATGAAACTTAAACAATATTTTTAAAAACATTTAACAATATGAAAATTATTGACAATCCATAACATAAAATTATTGAGGTAATTTAATTTAAGTAACCATAGTAATTCGATTAAAATAATAAATTATGTTTGGCCCTCGGTTAGAGATGGTTTTTTATGACATGGCTATGTTTGGCTTGGCCCTCGGTTGGAGACGGTAAGAAATATGACCATGCACTATTTATTAAAATATTAATTTTTTGAAGGGCTAAAGGGTTAAAACGAGCCATCTGGCCCACCTTCGATTAGATATGGTTTACGGTAGTAAAGCGAGGTTATCCAAAAAAAAAAAAAAAATTGAGGTCGCGTGCATTGACGTTCTATCAACCGCGTGAACGCTCCTATCCTGACAACCCTTTCTGGTCACCATAAAACCTAACCACCACTGGTGGCGAGGCTTTCTCTCGCTCACTGACTCACTACCTCACTCGCACCAAACAAGCAAAACACCCATTTACCCAAAACAAAAAAAACAAAAAAAAAAACAAGCAAAACACCCTAAGCTCGGAAGCTCCCAACTCACTGAGTCAGCTTCCATGGCGGTGGCCTCCACATCTCTCGCCTCCCAACTCTCCAGCCCTAAATCGCTCTCCTCTTACTCCGGCCTCCGTCCGTCGTGCTGCAAGCTCGAATCCTCTCACTCTCGCTCCGCCACCCAATCCCTCTTCCAGCACCTTCACTCCCACCTCCGCCTCTCCTCCTCCTCTCCCAAGGCCTCCAGAGGTGTCGTCGCCATGGCCGGCACCGGAAAGGTATATAATTGATTTCATTATCCGAGTTTCCTTGTGTTTTGTTTGGTTTCCGAGAAAATGTGGAATTGAAAGGAAGGATCTTCGGTCTTAATCGATAGAAGTTTCTTATTTTTTGCTGATTTTTTGTAGAAATGTTGTACATTTTAGTCCTTATTCTAAGAATACAGCTGTCCTTCACTATAAATATCTGGAATTTTCACAGGATGTACTCATAATTTATTCATATTTGTGGATTCTGAAATGCTATAGATTATCGTTTTCGGATTGTTTTCTAAATGTTTGTATCTTTGATTTTCCTTGCAGTTTTTTGTTGGTGGAAACTGGAAGTGTGTAAGTACTCCTGTTCCTGCATTTTCTATTTGCTTTGCATTACCTTTGTTTTTGTTCTGTGCATGATTCCTCGATAGCATCTGTGAAAAGCTACCATCTGTCAATCGATAATGCTTCCCCAGTATTTTAAGTTTAGTTGTTAATTTCAATGATACATAACTAACTAGTTTTGTAAAATTTGTTTGATCTATTTTCTTAGCCTCTTTTGTTGGATGTTGAAGATTGCATGGGAATTCAAATTTCAAACCCTTTTAGTATGGTTCAGTTCGTCTTTTGACATTTTCATCTTTTTTGCTGTTTCATTTTAGAATGGCACAAAAGACTCCATAAGAAAGCTAGTCGCTGACTTGAACAGCACAAAATTGGAAGTGGATGTTGGTGAGATAATGTTCTGTTTGATCTTCCTTACATACATATTTCAGTTTGCAGTAGATTTAAAATATTGCTTTACTCCTGTCGCTACATATACATGATGAATGACCAAAGTCCGGGTGGGAAGATAACTCTGCATGAATGGAAGTGAAAAGTAAGTTACTTTAGAAGATAAGGCAGCGATAGATTTGTAGCTTAGGTACTTGGAACTATATATAGCGAGCAAAAAGGTGTTGTTCATGGATGTAGGGTGGCAATTCCAACATGTTACCTTGCATGTTAAAGTCAGTTTGTACCAATCTCATTTCAGATTATAAGTTTGTAATGTTTGTAACTTTTAGTTTTCTTATAATATGTACAGATGTTGTTGTAGCACCACCATTTCTTTACTTAGATCAGGTGAAGAGCTCGTTAACAGATCGTATTGAATTATCTGGTCAAAATTCTTGGGTTGGAAAGGGTGGGGCTTTCACGGGAGAAATCAGGTTAGTTTCTGTTCCTTGTTAAATTCCGTAGTAGTTTGTTCTTCACATATACATATAAGTTCATTTGCAATTGGAAATTAATATTTGGTTGTGTGATTGGAGACCATTCTCATTATGACATTTTAAACTTGGTGGGTAGTGGTTTCATCGTTTCTGTTTCTTTTCCGCCCCCTTCCGAAGCTCTTCTACTATTATGTCGGGAAGACTGTTTCTCGATAAAATGCAATTAAACATTATACCAGTCCTGTTTGAATTTGGATTCAATAAAAAAAAGTTATTAAGTCCTTGTACTTCAAGGGAAGTCAGTGGTCCTTTCAAGATTGTGACTTAAACATCCAAGTCTTCTAGCAGTAGTATATATAAGTTTTGAGTTCTCTTATGAATGCATTTGCACACTTTTGTCCATGCTTTCACTTTAATGAATTTACATAATTACTATAAATACCCTTTTCGGTTTTGCAGTGCGGAACAACTGAAGGATATTGGAGCCACATGGGTTATTCTTGGGCACTCAGAACGGAGACATGTGATTGGTGAAGACGATCAGGTGAATGCTTGCCCAAACCTATTGTTTAAACTTTTATGGAGGTGTCCTGGATAAAAAAAATTAATGAACTTTCTGATCTACTGTAAGTACTCAAAATGTTACTGAAGTTTTTTAACTACAGTTTATAGGAAAGAAAGCTGCCTATGCCTTGAGTGAGGGCCTTGGAGTAATTGCTTGCATCGGTGAGAAGCTAGAAGAAAGGGAAGCGGGTAAAACTTTTGATGTCTGCTTTCAGCAACTGAAGGCTTTTGCTGGTAACTTCACTCTTCTTTTTAATGATTCTGCAGTCAAGATGAATAGCTTATCCTTTGTATAACACTAATATGTCTGCTGTGCACAGACGCGGTACCGAGCTGGGATAAAATAGTTGTTGCTTATGAGCCTGTATGGGCCATTGGGACTGGTAAGGTGGCCAGTCCAGAACAAGCTCAGGAAGTACATGTAGCTGTTCGTGATTGGCTGAAACAGAACGTGTCAGCAGAAGTTGCATCTAAAACAAGAATTATTTATGGAGGTAACTTTTTTCCTGCAACTTTCTGATTGATTGTCCGTTTATTAAAAATGTTACCTCTGCAGATTTCCAATGTAGTTCAAGAGGGGCCAGTTTATGTAAATATGTGTCTATAGACTCTCAATATTTGTGGTCTTTGGCTTGGCTATAAGGGCACCATCTATGGATTTAACTGTAAGATGTAAGAAATTTAGGAAACATTCGAACGGGTCCTTGTGGTAAATATCAAAACATGTGGACATAATGATTCTGCTCGACAGTCAGCTGGTTGGGATATTCTAGTCTTGGCTCTGAATGAATATCTGAGTGTTGGTAGTAAATTAAACTAAATCTGGATATGATAACAGGGTCTGTAAATGGAGGCAATTCTGCTGAGCTCGCGAAGAAGGAAGATATTGATGGTTTTCTTGTTGGCGGTGCATCCTTAAAGGTATACTACCGCAATTATTTGCCTTGATATTTCGAACATAAAACCATTAAAGCATTAGGTTGTTTAGCACCATTTCTGTTTGTTTTCCATTGTAGTTGGTACTAACAAGTTGAGTTTTCTTCATCTAGGGTCCTGAATTCGCTACTATCGTCAACTCTGTGACAGCCAAGAAAGTTGCTGCTTGATTATGGTGGTTCCAAGATCAAATAAAGGTCCAATGCCTTGAGATTGAAGCATGTTGTAACAAATGTATGAGCTAGTTTATCATAAGGAAGTTTCATTTTTCTTTTTCTCATTTTTTTCGGGTCGTTTTGGAAGTTTTTCCCCCTTTATAAAGATGGAAATATATCTTCTATCCATTTTCCATGGGCCACTTATTTCTGGTGGACATTAGAGAGCAAATACTAGTCATTTTATTTTCTGTGGCATGAACGTTTTGAACAAAATGGTCCTCTCGTAATTAAATCCACATTTTGGGGTCCTCTCTTTCTTCCTGCCCTAATCTCAATTCTCATTTCACGTAGGTAATATGGTGAATGAATATTGTAAAACAAATAATTTCTTCGACAAATTTCAAGCTAAAAAATGATTGATATTTTGTGGACGTAGGGTCTGGTAATGAAAAATAGATATTTGTGTTATAAATGAAGACTAGATTGGTGAACATCGTAAGGCGACGCGAGTCGCACTGAAAATTATGCGGTGATGTGGGACACCAAAAATTTCTCAACTAATGACATCTACAAACATAAGCTTAGTTAAGTTGACTAAAGCAGCGTGACTTTACACCTAAGTTCGATCCTTCACAATGATAAAATATCGTCCCGTCGTTTGTCAAACAAAACAGAGGACGTCTAAACCAATTAGGTATCAAATCTATCACATGATTAGTGACAATTACTTGAACGGATTCATCCTTGATTAAGAAACCAATTTGGAATCAAATCATCTAGAGAGAGCATTTGTTCAAAGTAAAAGTTTGTCAGAAACAAAGCAAACACTCAAAGCATATATGCCAAAGCCACAACATAGTGTATAACTCAAGCTAAACAACCCACACTCCCCCTTTTACTTCGTATATATACACGAACCCTAGCGTGCAAGGGCACCTGAGAGGACAAATATGGAGTGGTTCTACCCTAAGAGGAGGGGCCCACAGTGGAAGCAAGGTTGGACTGGCCAAACCCTAACCTCAATCTCTGCACCTCCCCCACATTTGCTCACCATCTTTGCCATTGTCATTGCTTTGTTATGGCTCTCTCAGTACACTGACTACAAGTCCCAAATGCAACACACAGCCATCAACTTCCAGATCTTCCTAATATCGTTGCCTATTTTGTTGGTATTTTTGGTAGCTTCTTATTCTTCGATTTCTTCTAGCGGATGGTTCAACTTCGGAGTCCGGCGTCGGGAGCACGAGTTGGTTCACCGAGTTGGCAGCGGCGGTGGCGGCGGTTCAAGCTCGCCGTGGGGTGTTGCTGTCTTGTTGGTGTTGCTTCTGGTGTTGGTATCTTACCAATCGTCGTTTCATTCCAAGTGGTTTGGTGGGAGGTCGGATTGATTATATCGGTTGTTAACTTAAGATGTAATGGGTTGGAATTGGATAAACAAATGCCCGTGCATTTTAGCTTTTACCATCCGTCTTGGGTGTGAAGCATCATTCTTTTTTGTTTTATTTTTTTCCTTTTAACATAAATGCACAACAGTATGGCAAAAGTATCAATAATTGTGTCTTATGCGATTCTGGTGTAAACGCAAGTGCACAAGATAGTCGTAGTATAGTGTTTTGTAACTCCAAGTGTCATTTCAACAAAGATTCTAATTCAATCTTCAATTGATAAATTAAACCAGATTGTTGTAAAATTGACGGTGTGTGTGCAGTGGAATAAATAAAATAAGACAAAAAATTTACAAGGTTCCTCTACAGTCAATGTGATTGAAGTACGTCCTCGGGCAGCAGTGATGCTTTCATTATAATTTGGAATAATAGGAGTACAAAGATATGTATTCTCTTCTCTCCTCTTCCTCTCTTTCTTTTTTTGCTCAATATTGAAAGCATACGGAGTGCTCTATTTATAGAGCAACTCCAAGCACACATCTTTGACAATATAACTTCCTTTATCTCCCAAGTTAAGATTAATTTTATGCGCATTGAAAATCCACCCAATGTCTGCAGTTTCTATGTGGGTATTCAATACCCACTAGACTTTTCAACACTCTCCCTTGGATGCCCACATATCAACATGAGTTGCCTCGTTAAAATCTTGATCTATTTTTGGATGCTCCCCCTTGATGAGTATCTCCCCCTGATTTCAAATTATTAGGCTGATCATTGATCCTGCTGCTTTAGTCTTTTAGTGGTGATAGTTGCCAAATGAGGTGTTTCACTTGTTGTTAACTTTCCACAGACTTGTTCTTGAACTGGGTTGGAAGGCCTTCTGCTAGACTTCCTCCAAAGGTCTGAATTTACCTATTTTATCTGGAGCTGAATTTGATTCAAGGATGGTGGACACTTGATCTTGAATTGGACTTGTGATTTCTTCAAGGGCCGTCTAGACTTGATCTTGAATGAAATTGGATCATGAGGAGCTTCATGTGACAAGTGATCTTAGGCTTTGTCGGGGATGAACTGACATGTGTTTGTTGTGGTTGTCTCCACATGCTTCAATGTATCATTTTCACTTGCCTTACTTGATCTCATTGCAGAAGTGGTATTTTCCTTATGCAGGTTTGGCATCTTCTCTTGTAGTATTTGTCCTCTGATACAGGAATGGAATGCAAACCTTGCATTTGAATGGACCATCACTTCTTGGTGGTAGCGAAAGTTTGAGTGGAGGTTCCGACATATTGCTTTCTATGTCCTTGTCTTGGCAAGTAAGAACAAGGACAAAGGAAAGGACAGGGAGATTGCATGATATGAGATACTCTTGCTTTCGTCCCTGATGATATGAGATACTCTTACTCTGGTGTGACTTGTTTGTAGAGGTATTCTCAGAGGTTGACATATATATGGATTTCCCAATAGCAGGTAGTAATGTTGTACCTTTACTCTTGTCAGCAACTGTGGTGTAATTAGAACAGTAAGATTCACACATTTTCAACTTTATCAGAGATCTTTGACAAAGTTGCACGTGATATCCAAGAGCTGATATTGCGTCTGAGAAATGTTGACAGACGTCATGCAGGGAAATCCAGCTTTTGAAATTCGAAAATCGGTGTCTTTTCGATTTTTGAATAAGTGGTCATGTTGCCCCTCCTTTTATAAAGATATCAATTTTGTTCAGAAACACTCAGAAAATTGTTGCCTGCAGAAATTTCCCTTTCTTGCACTTCTGAGATTTTATCTGATTTCCTTCATCATTTCTGAAAATGGCTTGCCCATTTAACATTTGCTTAGATTTGAGTCTCAAGATTGATACAGACGAGCAGCGTCAGGATAACATATGGCGCCCGTCCTTCTCATCTTCTAATGGTCCTCTTACGGTTGGGGACTCTGTGATGAAGAATAACATAACCGCTACAGTGGTAGCCAGGAATCTTCTCACTCCAAAGGATAACAGAATCCTTTCAAACCGGTCTGATAAGGCAGCCGTTCAAGACTCATTGGCTTTCAGTGTTCAATGTGCGGGCTCTGTATCCAATATGGGCCAGCGCCTACTTGCTCGAACTCACCAAGTTGAATCATTAATGGCTGAGGTTGCAAGTCTTAAACAAGAGATTAGAGGGCTCAAGCATGAGAATAGAGTGTTACACATGCTTGCAAATAATTACTCTACGAGCATGAAAAGAAAGCTCAACCAGCTACTAGAATCCGAAGGTCGGACTCAAAATGACAATCAGGGGTTCGAGTCTTTATTCCAAAGACATCCATTGTCTCAGCTGTCTGGAGTTCCACCAAGTATTGAGACTCCAAATAATCAACTTCTGGTGTCTTCCCCTTCTGGGGTACTTCCGAGTACCGAGGCTTCACATGAGCAACCTTTGTGAAGGTTCCCTCCTATTTGTTTGTTTTAACTCATGTGTATGTAATTTCTCGGAGATATTAATATATAAGCTTTATTTCATTCAGTGTATTGTGTTAAATACAATAAAGCATATATTTCACTAAGATATGGTACTTCTGGACCAAATATCAATTTATCTTTACCCTTGCGAAGATAAATGATCATTCTTAGTGTCTAAATCATTTGAGTATTCAACTCTTGATCTTCAATCCATATGATTTTTTAATATCATAAACATCATGGATAAGATTCGTGTTCGCATATTGTTCGATTCTGCAGTTCGAGACAATATTTCTCTCAACACTTTATAATATTTCTTGACTCTTCAGGAGTCCCAATTTAATATCATCAACTCTTGCAAGAGATTTTAGTATGGTGCAACAATACCATAACGAAAATACTCACTAAGGCAATTTATATCATCCATTGGTATTGAGTACATATTTTATGCTTTACCCTTCCGGGGCTTACTTCAAGCAATTTGAATCCTTCATGGATTTTCTACACTTCATGACACATTTTCCTTTAGAATTTATACAGAGCAATTCGCTTCCATGTATATTTGAGGGATTTACTTATGGACATATGATGTGGGCGACTCATAACCCTTCGTATATAATTCTCCATTTATACGAACTCGTTTCCAATCTTGTGTCATATTATGTGGATGTATTTCATGGTATTACAAATGCCCATCTGTAACCTTCTAGGTTCAACATCTTTTGGCTATTTGTATTGTATCCAAGTATATAGGTCTATTTTTCCACGTTCTTACAAAATTATAATGGAATTGCCTTTCTCCATTTTTGGCCCATAATTTTGTTGATGGAAAAAGAACGGGACTCAATATCACCATAGTTCATTGATGAATTTAGTAGCTACTTGTAAAAACCAAAATTACCATTAGTTATCATCAATCTTTGATCCCATATTTTCATGTGCATGCGCATGCATAAAAGCTTTTCATTTCTTTTGGGATATCCATTGCCTCTTCAAGGGCATTACACTATCTCTTCCAGGATAGTCATAATTTAGAGAATGAGGATCATAACCTCCTCTTGAGCGTTATAGAGCTTGGATTTTAATCTCCACTTCCGGGAGTTGAGTCATTGGAACCTATACATCTATCATGCTTTATGCATGAGACATCAATATTCCCATGTCCGCGAATTGACCTTTTCGGGACAAGTATCCTTGTGGCAACTGTTATGCGTCTGGCATGTGACAGTTATGCAATAGTTCAGTAGTGCCATATTCTTCTTCTTTCGAAGGACTGAACCTTTTGAGTCTGAGGATCTGCCACGCTTCAGGCGTGTAACAGATAAATCATTTGCTGCCATATTATTTTGTCCAACAGGGACATTAATTCTTGTAGGCACATTTGCAGCAAGTATATGTGATTTTATCACTTTTGTTTCATCATTAAATGCATCTAGCATTTGATTTGCATATCGTTGCATCATTCAATTATTCTCACTTCGTTTGTATATTGATTGCTTCATGAATCAAAATAAGACAAATTCTCTTCGTTTTTCTGGAACGTTTTTTTTTTTCTCATCATTCTTCTGGAATGATATTTGCTTATCGTTCTTCTGAAACGAAGTTATTTTCTCCCCCTAATGGCGGGAAAATTATCTTATCAAAATAACAGTCCACAAACCACGCGGTAAATATATCCCCAGTCAAGGGTTTTAAATATTGAATGATAGATGATGTTCAACATCAATGCCTAATCCGCAATGATGCTTCATTTCAGTATGTTGTGGCAGTGCAATAGGCACATAGATAACACAACCAAAAACTCGTAAATGTACAATGTTTGGCTGGTTCCCAAACACGAGTTGTACTGAGAAGTATTGATGGTTGTCAACAGGACTCAGCCAAATCAATAATGCATCATGCAAAATAGCATGTACCCATGTAAAAACTGGCAATTTTGTTTTCATGAGCAGATCGCGGGTAATCAATTTCATCCACTTAATAAATGTTTCTGCTAAACCATTTTTTTAGTATGGACATAAGGAACTTCTGGTCCTTATTTAATAGTCTGTAGATTGAGACTCTTATGACTTTTATTGCAATTAAGTTGAGGCACTGCGGCACTTCAAACTTAAGGTACTTATCAAGGAACTTCATGTCCTGATCTTGAGGATCAAGGGACTTCATGCCCGATCTTTTGTTTGATGGAACTTCAGGTCCAATCATTTTTATTTGATGAGGATCAAGAAACTGCAGGTTCTGATCTGATCAAGGAACTTCGGGTCCAGTATGTACTCATCGTAACAAAAAAAAGTACAATAAATAAATTAAAGCAATAGGCGGTAATTCCAGCCATAATGAATAAATTGCATTTAAGTAAATAAAGCTTGTGACAAGGGCTTTAATTCAGCACCATTCACATAAATCAAAACTTAAAGCGGTAGGCGGTAAAACCGTCCATGATAAATAAATTGTTTTAAAGTAAATAGAACTTGTGAAAGGGTTTTAAACCAACACCAATTCACATAAATAACAAGAAGTATCATACCTCTTTTTATTATTTTTCTTTCTTTTTGTCAACACTTATTCAAACCTTATTATTGTTACTTTTCTTATTTCTGTAGCATGGTGCCATGCACCAACATAAACCATTTATATTATGTTGACCAAATGGTGTCATGCACCATTCAAATCATTTTTATATATTTTTCTTAGGTTGCAGTCAACATCCTTTTTTTTCTTCTTCACATGTGCCTTGCCATTCCATCAATCCCCCTTTTCTATTATTTTTTTCTTCTCTGTCTCTGCCAGTCTCGAAACACAAGGTCAGTTGGGTAGTTATGGAGGTTGCCCAAATTCAATTTAGAGACTGGCGTTGTTCTTGCATGACCCAGGGAACATGACATCGTTAAGCAAGAACCTCATTACAGAGACATAGATGACAGTGGGGTTGACGGAGGCACAAGAGAGGGAGGCCTGTGTGGATTTATTCTTGCTATCACCATCTCAAACAACCAAGTATTCATGGGAGTTCTCAAGATCCGTCAAAAACAACGTGATCTGGGTTTCCAAGTCTGATGAGATTCTTCTGGATCTCTGGAAACCAGTTGTCAAGTACGAGTTTTCTCATCTCGTGACGACTTCAGGTCATAAATTTCAATTCTCATCGGAATTCGGTGGGGCGCTTCTGGCGCAGTGGGAGAGACGAAAAATGGACATACCTTTTATTCTGTGAGATTTTAGGTGACAGAGGTGAGAGGTGGCTAGTGCTTCACCGGATTTATGGCGTTGTGTTTTCCACTGATATGAGAGCTTTTCGTGCTGATAACGTGTTGTAAAATCGACGATATGTGTGCAGTGGAATAAATAAAATAAGACACAAAATTTACGAGGTTCCTCTACAGTCAGTGTGACTGGAGTACATCCTCAGGCAGCAGTGATGCTTTCATTATAATTTGGAATAATAGGAGTACAAAGATAACTCTATGTATTCTCTCCTCTCCTCTTCCTCTCTTTCTTTTTCTGCTCAATATTGAAAGCATATGGAGTGCTCTATTTATAGAGCAACTCCAAGTACACATCTTTGACAATATAACTTCCCTTATCTCCCAAGTCAAGATTAATTTTATGCGCATTGAAAATCCACCCAATGTATGCAGTTTCTATGTGGGCATTCAATACCCGCTAGACTTTTCAACACAGATCTAATTATTTAAAAACATAAATTTTCAAAAATATAAAACGCAAAAAATAAACTATTTTCGATCTTTAACAATTTAATTCAAGTTGTGAAGGATTTGTCGTGATGGTTTTATAAGCAAATTTTAAAAACAAAAAAACAAAAAAGCAAAAATAGAGAATAAAAAGAAGAAAACGTTAGGTTATAAGGCAAGGAATGAAAGTCTAGGAATTCACAATCAACCACAAACAATCTAGTTTAGGTTTCAATGCTTTCAACGGAATATTTAATCTCTTAAATGACAATTTTCTGTATCTAAGTCCGATTAATGCTCTATAGGCCATAGTTATCATTAACTATATAATTCTCTTTGGTTAGGGAAAATGTCATATATTCGAACATGCAATCTATCCAGTTAGGGCATAAATTTAACATGTAGAACTCATTACGTACAAGAGAACGAGAAAATCATGCAAATCATAAATCTTGTTATAGCATCTACTAGCAGGACTGCCCGCGCTTTGGTGCGGGTTTACAAATCATGAATAATATTCATAGAAAATTTAACTGAAAATGCTACAGCGATATAATCGCATTCTTAAATGTAACAATTTAGAGAACGCACGTTTTACATGAGTAACGCTCACAAAACCACACATTTACACAATTATCTCCAAATGAAAGAAAAAGCAAGAGATATGTGAATTGATCCATAAAATACGTAGTTTAATTTACATCGCTACTCATTAAGTCGACATCAAATAGAAGCTTCACATCACAATAATTAACCACAATCCTCTGTTTTTGTAAGTGCAAAATGAAAAACGGAATCAAATATTAAACCCAATATCTTCACAGCACAATGTTCAACCCAAAATCTTCACATTAGCTCAAGAACTATATTGTTTCCAGAGCTTTCCAATTTCCCAGCACGGAACGACAAACATAAAAGCATTAAAATAGCTCTAAATTAAAACAATAGGATGAACTACAAAACGATAGAGGAAAGATTAAGAGCTTACCCTCACAAAATCAAAGCTCACCAAAATGCTTACCCTAACCAGAGAATCGTAGAGAATAAATTTGCATCAACATGTAAATCATAGAAAAAAAAATTAAAATTTATAAATACCATCATTTCACTACTAATTTGAATAAATCCAGAAACAATACATTGGAATAATCTTTTAGGTCTTCCAATATTAATAGGTTAGAAATTCAGAAGATAAAACACCACAATTCATTAAATTCAAAGTTGAACAATTCATTAAATTCAGAGCTTACCCATTGCAACATCAAATGATAGAAGCAAGACTTGTGTTAAAAGTCATGTGATGTGTGCATTTACAGACACCAAGATTTAACATGCCCAAGAAAGGGAATCACTCCATTAAAAAGAGAGGAACTACTGATACTGCAGGTACATTAACCAGACCACTAATTTTAAATGACAGCATATGCTCGAGTAAGCGAAAGACTAAAAGACGAAAAGAAGAGGGTTATATACCCGTTTCAATGTCATTGTCAGGGGCCTCTTAAACCTGGTTCCAGAATGAGGATAGTCCAACACTCTCGTAGTGACTAATACTTATTGTGACCTTCACTCAGTTTGTGAATTAGAAGCTTGAAATACACCAAAAATTATATTAATAGCCATTCCCCTAATTTTAACTACTAACAGCGTAAAGAATTGGAAATTACAATTAAGACCAATGTTTTCCCCCTTTTTTTTCATTGCCATAAAAGGCAGAAAAACAAAGGCTTCTAAAACTCAAACCAACCGTCTCATTTCTTCCCAAAAATAAACACATTTTAATCCAACATTCATAAATGCGTGGTCAAACAGGGGAGAAAATTATGTTAATTTGGGCTTCAAATTTACAAACATAACTGTTTACAATAAGCATATATAACATGATTTGGTCTGCAGTGCTTTCACCAATAGTTATAAAAAACAAAGATTCTAAAGATATGCATGCAATAGAATGATTATTACCTCCAAGTAAGCAATTGCATGGTTGCAATCTAAGTTGCACACATCATGTTCAATCTGATAGCTTCAGTATAGCACTTGACAACATTATTTCAGGCTTTTCCTTAAATGAAGTATTTCCCTGGGAAAAGATTAGCAAACATAGAAATTGAAACAATACACATAAGTACATTGGTATCCCAGTTCTTTGCTAATAGAAAATGAAATTAAGGGGATGGAGAGACCTAATTTCAACTTTTTGAAGGAGAACACCACACTTCATTCATATCAAAGAACAGCATGATTCCAATTTCAATTTTGAACATAATAAATCACATAGCATTCATATATTACTTCAACTTCTTTCAAATTTACTTTTGTATTTAAAGATTGTATATTTTAATGAGTCTAAATTGACTATATATAAATTATACCTTTTTATATTTAAATAATAATGTACATTGTATAATTACAGTTATAGTCCATGAATACAATTAGAGGCCTTTGAATTTCTTTGCAAGAGAAGATTTACACGGAAAAGCAACTGCAAATATACAGAAGGAGGGAATTTGAGTTTTGTAGTCCATCTACTCAGCAATTTCTTAATATAGATACAACTGAGCAGTGGGAGAGCTTTAGCTAATACTATTCAATTCCACAGGTAATTATAAAAAAATAATCACATAATTTCTCACAATAAAAATCAATGTGACTAAAAACAAATGATATGTATCAACTTTGATGATTTCCTTTATTTTCCCTCTCCTTCCCAGCAACCAAACAGGGGCAAAAATTACCAAAAACTAAAAAGATTGAAGTACCTGAGCAAGTTGGAATGCCTGGGTTGCCATATACACTTGGTGTAAAAAAAATAAGGGTGGGCATTTTCAGAGCACCTAAACCCTTCATCCACAAACGTATGTAAAAAATCATACAAAATAATATTTTGAATGCATTAATCCGTAGAAACAAATAAGCTAAAATCAAACTTCTCTATCAGAAAGTAAAGACACGATCCAAAAATCCATTAACATAAAAAAGATGTCAATGTCCATTAGCAGCAAGTTTCTCACCTGGAAGACAAATCTCTTTTTCATTCCTTGAACTGATAGAAGACCTTTCATACGATATATGTCCTCACTTCGTTTCAACAACAGTGTACCAAGCCATATGTTAGCCTGAAAAAATAAAAACGAAATCAGTAGTCTTTGTCAGGTTTTCTTTCATACATGCCTGGACAAAGACTCTGGATGCAACTGGCCCTCAAATGTGTACTTGTCTCATTCAAAGGCAACAGGTCCACATGGAAGACACAGAAGAAATTATCAAATATATTGCAAAATACGACAAAACAGAGATCCTACCTTTTCAAGTTCTAAGTTCCCTTCACAAACTATGCTGACAGAAGAAACACCAGGATCATGAACATGATCATGGGTGCGCAATGCGACGGGTTGTAATTAACAAATACATATAAAAAGGGGCAAGTAAAAGAGTTCATGAATTTCCATAGTGTACCAAGTTAGTAGAAATGTACTCCAAGATGACCAAGTCAAAAAGAGATTCCTTCACTCCCAATATGGTTTATCAAAAGTAATGTCTTATTTCTTCAAGACAAACATGCAGGACAACACCAATCACAACTACAAATACTAACAATTGTGCAAAAGAGTTATAAAAACACTCATGTACGATATAAGAACAAACCTCACAATTGGTCTTAAGAATTGTTTTTCCAAAGAGACCCATTACAATGCGATCTGAAAGAAAACAAAACATGAATAATATCAAGGAAAATACATTTTCTCTGTCAAGTAAAATCTACGGCAGGTAATGAACAAAATACAAAGTTCTCAGCTTTAATTTAATTATTATCAAATATTGAGGGAAATTAACAACTACCCAGAAATGTTTGCTCAAAATTAATTGATAATATGAATAATTAAATTACACAACATTTACAAAACCCAAAGTTCTTAGCTTAATTTGATCTTACCATTTAAGTGGAAGAAGTAAAAAATTACACATAAATGTTTGCACACAATTAATTGATGAAACAACCAATTGGGCAATCAAACCCCCTCTCTCATATCACCTGACGGCAAGATCTGAACCCTTGACGGGGTAGTGTGGTCATTTTGACTCCCAAACTGTAGTGATCCCCAGCAAAAGAAACCGGCAAACAAAGAAAAAAGAACAAACGATGAGCAATAAAACTCACAGACCAAAATACACAAAATTCCCTATAACGTAAATTGATAAAGCATTTTACCCAATCCAATTGAATTCCTGATCACAACACATAAGATAAACTAATAAACCATTTTATCCAAATAACCATTTAATTTTAAACATTTAAAACCGAAGAGAACCAAACGCGCATATTTGGAAAAAAAAAAAGGAGTGTTTTGAGTATATAAATCTCACCCTCAACACTTTAAAAATGCAGCGGTCCCAATGGAAAGAGAACTTGCAAAACAGTGTCCCAGCACAAACACAACATATAAAACAAACAAACGAAGAAAAAAAAAATTTTAAAACCGATAATGAACGTTAAAATTCAAAAATCCTAGGATACAAAATCACAAACGACATAAAAATTAATAATAAAAGTTATTAAAAAACAGACACCGCTTGACACCAAATGCTTGACGCCAACGACGACCCCAAAGGCAAGCAAAATCTCAAACCAGTTAAGAAAAAATTAAGAGTCCATTCCTCTGTCATATTCTTTTCCCCTGTTTTGCTACCCCTATTCCCAAATGTGTCTTCGATTCTCTTTGTCCCCTTTTTCTCTCACCCTAATATCTCACCTGCAAAATCTTAACGCTGCTGCCTTCCCCCACCAACAAACCCTCAACACCCTGTAATGCTATTTTCTTCCATATCTATAACAAAAAATGCATGCATAAACACGGTAGAAATTTGCAAAAACCCACAACACAACCTAACTAAAAATCTCACGGATTAAAAGTTTCACCCAAAAGAATCCCCCATCTCTCTTATCAAATGAAAACTCCAAAAGCAATTCAATGGTTGATAACAACCCATTTAAAATTGAACCCAAAAAAATTAAAAGCTTCTCTCACATTGATTAGTTGTTCATTCTGCACCTGCATTTTACTAATTCTACGTTAAGAGTTCCATGTACAACTCAAAAAAGCAGATTTTAACAACTAAAAGAACGGACAGTAACACCATATGACCGTGTTATGATAAAAAATGATAAACAAAGATTCGCTCAAAAAGCAAAGCATAAAAAAACTCCCAAAAACAAAGATCGGGATCTCTTCATCCGAATTATAAGTATTGTATATAAGTCTTCAAATACAGGACTAATGTGTTATAAGTATGGTGTGAAAAGTATTTACAGAACGTTGTTCCAAATCAATAGTTGGACAGAATAAAGTATTTACATAACGTTGTTCCAAATCAATAGTTGGACAGCATAACATGATAAACTTATTTTGAGCAGGAAAGTGAAAAACTATCTAGCAACACAATCTATCAAGAGATGTAAGTTCTCTATATACATATATATTTATATCAACTTGTCATATTTTATAAAACTAAAAGCATGACAATAAAGGAACCTTGGCTGCCATAAGTCATATCCGACAACTGCTTCAGCCACCCCCACTGGAATTTAGGGTTGAGTGCATTTCATTCGAAAATCCATCACTATGAAATATGAAAACAAAAAATCAATTCAAATCCAACATATCCAACAACCCAAATATTATAATAATCTAATCAGACAATAAACAATTAGAGATGAAGCTTAATTACCATAAAGAAATGAGGGGTTGTCTGGTAGAAGCTAGTTGAAGCTTCATCAAATATATATAGGATGATCAAACAATCAGAGACTAATCTCGATTACCTTTCCCGTTCCCGGAAAATCACTTCCAGGCCCACTATGAAATATTAGAAGGTCCGTAAACTCATAAGGCTAATATAGTAAATTAAGTCTCCTTCTATCCCTTGCAACGCAAAGCAAAAGAAAGCCCCTCCTTTTCATAATCCCATACAGGGTGAGGTTAACACTTGCAGAGAGGGAAAATGGCTTATCACTTATGCCATATCTATTGTCTAACATACCTTGAACTGCCAACTCCACCATTCCCTAGGCTAGCAGATGCCATACCGACGTCTAATCACTTCACTATTGCAACACAGCAGATTAGGCTACTACCTCCCCTCCTCGTAACACTTCCTGCTCCTATGTCCACTCCCATCCAAGCACCTATCTTTCTATTAAACAACATAAAAATTCAAATTCAAATTTCTTTCCACAAAAGCATTAATTAAAATTAAAATTCATAAAACATAGAAATTGAGCTGAAATTGCTGAAACAAAATTCAAATGAAAAAATTTTAAAATTGCAGAGTCAATTAATTACTTAATTTAGCTCGGATCCACACCAAACTCACTCCAATTTTTTAAATTAAGCACCAAATACAAATACAAATTTAAAAACCACCGCCGATCCTTCGAAATCAATCAGACTCCAACAAAACAATTAATTTTCGGCATTTTCAAATGCAATACATCCAAAATTCAGAAATCGGTTCGGACGATTGACCTGCAAGCGTTTCGGGGAGGCCTGGAAGCAGAGCTCGCGCATTTTAAATTCCACTCCGCTCCTGGAATTTTTTAGATTTGAGTAGAAAATTTGGGAAGGAGAAGAATTAGGTGGGTTTTTATTTAGGTGGGTTTTTATTTAGGAAATAAGAGTTGCAAGGGACTATATCGTAGACATGTAAATTTCGTTGCATGCAAATGATGCATCACAAAGCTCCACGTTGCATATGACTCATCACAAATGGACAAGTCATCAATGTTATGTGGCACAAATCAAGCAAAGGAAGCTCAAAACTTCCCCAAAATTCGGCCAAAAGGAAGAAATCTCCTTAAAATCGGCAAGGGGCCCACATTGCTCCCAAAACCGAAATGAAAGCTAAAGTATCTTTACAAAACAAGCAAGAATTGAAGATTGCTCGCAAATAGGCAAGAAAGCCCTATAAATTTCGGCCAAGTAAGGGAAAGTGGCTGAAATTAAGACACAAAACATGCCTAAATTCTCCCATGGACAAATTAAGATACAAATCAAAGCCAAATCCATCCAAATGAAAGCTTTGAGAAATCTATAAATACAAGGTCCTCAGACAAGCATAAAGGTCGACAATTTCTACATTGAAGGGCCGAAATTCTCACAAAAGGAGAACCTCTGCCAAATCTTTGAAGACTAATACACTATCAAAGCTCTCTTCAAAGAATGTACAACCAAAGCCGAAGCTTTCTTTCGACCAAAGTCGAAGCATTCCCTTGAAGAATTAACAAGAACTTGTGCTGATTCCTTCAAGACTTTGTTGCAAGCTTAAAACTTGCAACGACGTTCGATTCAAGATCAAGTCGCCAAAACCCTTGAATCAACAAAATCCCACATCAACATCACCTTAGCCGCAGGTCATACACAAACCTAGAGGTGAAGACTATCCACGCATTGTTTCAAGCTCAAAACTTGAAGCAATCGTTTGTCCGAGATCAAGTCATCGCGACCCTTGGATCAACAACCTACGCATTTACATCAAATTTGAAGACTGAATCAGAGGAAAATTGTAAATAGAGATTGTAACCCTACAAATTCATCAATACAAATCTACTTTGTACATGTGTTCTCGTTTCATTCATTAAAGAATTTTCGTGTTTACAATGTCTAAAGAACTTTTTTTCTATTTACATTTTAGGCAAGTATAACACACAAAAAATCCAAAGTCCTCATTCCCAGAGGCACAAAATGAACCTAACCCATCTAACATCCCATTTAGTGCTCAATAGTTTGGTTAAGAAGTCAAGATCACCGCAAATCTATAAATTCTTACACAAAAACTGTCTGTCGAGCCTTCAACAATAACACGCATATTTTCACATTTTCTCTCAAGCCTCTCTTTGGCCATAAAACCAAAAGAAACACTTGAAGCAAATCACATTATCTATCTGGTTTTTTTATACCAACAGTTGCTCTGAGCTACTTGCTCACCAAATGAGTTTCACTAGTTTTAATTATTCATTAGCCGCTTCTTTTTTTTTTTTTTTTTTTTTTCTGAGATCAAAGTACGATATTCATTTATAAAGGAATTTGAAATTTGTACAGTACATGGAGGATATGGTGTAAAAAAATGGGCCTCAATAAAAACTTTTCTAGGAATTTCAACCCGGTCAAAGGGAAAAGAGTGTCCCGCACCTTAGTTACAAAGATAAACTATTCTCCATAAGAGATCTATAATAATATCAGGGGTTCTTCAAAGCACACTCTTCGTTGCTCACTTGAAAGTCCCAAGCATGCTAATCGATGAGCCACTTTATTGCCTCTCTTTTGGTATGGAGAACTCTTGTTTGGGGGATTGAACGGAGAAAATAGCTTGTGTCATTAATTATATGCCCCATTGAGGATGTATCACGAGCCTCTTGTTACTTGCTTAACTAGCCTTGGCAAGGTTATAAAAGACGCTAGATGCTAGTCGGGCGGTGGGCTGGGGCCTAGCACCTTGGCGGCTAGTAAATCCATTATATTTCGTGTAAATAAGTGTTTGTTTATACTTAAAATATATATAATCTCATCATAAACTACAAAATAGAATGACATAAATATTATGAAGTATTGGAACATAATGAAAACATAGGGAACAAGCACATAATGTATGCTCATTTAAGTATTCAACAAGTCTCTTACAATTTATTGAAAAAAAAAATAAAATGCAAAATGAAAGTTATCTATTTTCTGTCTAAGTGAGTCGCAACCTAGGCGGGTGCCTAGGCCGGTCTGGTCGGGCTGGGGGGTGCCTAGGTGGTCTAGGCGGGCACCTCAGCAGGTCTAGACGTCCTTTCTTAATTTTCAAATGCCTAGGCATTAATCGGGGTGGTGGCCAGCCGTCTAACGCTTAGGCGGTGCTAGGAGGGGATTTTTAGAACAGTGGTCCTTGGTATGCTAAATTAACCTTTTTTTATGGTTTTTTTTACAAAAATGAATAAAAGAAAAAGGAAACTTAATTTTTTTTATTAAAAATTTATTCAAAATTAAATTAGAAGTCAACCATAAACCACCCACTAATGTGGAGGTTTTTTTGGTTATTTTTTTCTAAAGTTTTAAATTTTAAATTCATTCAAAATTAAAATGTGTTAAATTACTTTAACTCCTTTTAATTTAATTGTAATTTTTGAAATTCTAAAGGGGCAATTTATGATATTTTGAGTGCTTCACCATTTTGGATGCTCACTTTATCCATACACATATAGATGAACATTGGAATCCAAAAAAATTATACTCAAGATTGGTTCTACTTTATATATATTTTAGTGAGTAGCCTAAGTATTACCCATAAAATATGAATAATACTTTGGTACTTACTAATAAGTACTATATGTACTTACTTTCTGATGTGACCCAAAAAAAAAAAATCACGTATTTTTTTATTTTTAAAACCAAGGAAAAGTTAATAATATGCCCATTATTGTATAAAACAATAAAAGATCGGTTAAAATATTATTTGACAAAATCATAAGGTAACTATTTATTAGTGGGTACTCAAGTATTACCTATAAAATACACGACTCATTTAGTGGTATATCTCCTTGGTTGCCGTTGTGGTAAGTGTAGGATGACTATTAAAACAAAGGAAGATAATCCACATAGGAATTTTCAGTTTTTTCCATTTTATGCTTCAATTTGTATTTTTTTTTTTAAATGATAGATTTTGTTAGAATAGATGTTAGATTAGCAATTGTTGGAGTTCAAACCCATGTCATTATATATGCAAAGACTCAACACCTTTTCACCACTGTGATCAAGGGCCACTTGTTCTAAGCTTCAAATTTCCATTTGCAGCCAAAAAAACTAAACCATCTGGGTATTAAGGAAACAAATTCCATAAATTAGAATCCTACGCACTAGTTAAAAACAAAAAAACAAATGACTGAAGTAAAGATTAGAAGATTAGAAAGACAATTAAAAATCCGGATAAAAGTTATTCTCCATTTGGGGAAATTTCTCCCTTGTGAATAATGTAAATTTACCGTACAAATTTCATAATCGGAATCGTTCAATATCTTAACCTTCATTTGAGGATTATCCCTACAAAAAATCATTTGAATCACATATCATTTAGTCATTCAAATGTATAAGACTAACTGATAATGTAGGTAGTAAGTAACATATTTATGATGAAACCCTACAAAACCCTCGGAGGGGAGGATTGGGAGATTGGGGAAAATGGAAATTTTGTAGCTGAGCAATTAATCCCAATAGTTGGGTAGTTTCAGTAAATAAAAATGATTGTGCCCCTCAGATATGCTCTCAAACCCTGTCTTATTAATCTAGTTTCCACCAATATTTCATCATTTGCTCATCAGATTGAAAGTTCCATAATATTAGAGTTGGAGATAACATAATCTATTTGTTCTTTTCAAAGAGAGAATAAATCACTTAGGGATGTTTAATTAAGTTTCATTGAATAACCACATAAAGAAGAAAACTGAGATACATTTGAATTCTAAAACCATGCAAATGATCTGAAAGTCGGGTTTTGATATGGCATACTGTAATTGTGCTCTAGCATAAGTGTTGAACATGGACTGCGGCCATTGCGCCTTGCAACCATAGTCTAAACATCTTGGGGAATAGTTGGTCTATTCGAATTACTGCGTTTCTTATAACATATGTAGTTGAATAAATTATTCTAAGAAGAATCATTTTAGTCGTATGAGTGATCTTGAATTGAAGATTAAAAAATTGAATAGTTTTCATCGTTGAATTTATACAGTCATGATACGTTATTAGCAAACAGGAGAATATGTGCATCACGTGGAATGCAAGTATAATGATGACCAGGGACAAAACCCTAGAAAACCCTCGGAGGGAGGATTGGGAGATTGGGAAAACAAGGATTGGGAGATTGGGGAAAACAAACAGATGAAATTTTGGTAACCAAGAAAAAGGTAGTTTCCTCCTATATTTTGTCATTTGCTCATCACATTGAAAGTTCAATAATATTAGAGTTTGAGACAACGTCATAATCTATTTGTTCTTTTAAAAGAGAGAATAAATCACTTGAGATGGTTAATTAAGTTTGATTGAATAACCATAGAAAGAAGAAAACTGAGATATTTGAATTCTAAAATCATGCAAATGATGAAAGTCGGGTTTTGATACGTCATACTATAATTGTGCTCTAGCGTAAGTGTTGAACATGGACTGCGGCCATGACACCTTGCAACTATAGCATAAGTTTCGAATTACTGCAATTCTTATAACATCTATAGTTGAATAAATTATAAACAACTTTATGTTTATTTGAAGAGTTTTTTTTTTATCAAACATCGAAGGTATGTATTTTAACAGACATCACACGTAAAATGGTCAGATATGTTACGAAGGTACCCTAAACCCTAATATACACATGCAAATGAAATACTAACTTTTCACTCAGGCATTCCCTCAAGGTGAAGTCTTGCAATAAACTCATGATTCTAATGGTTGTTTTGGTTATTAACATAAAAGATTCTTAAGATCCTAATCTCTCTAGATCTTTCTATATTACAATATATAAGAAAAAATTAATAAATAAGAGGCCAAATTTCATGGATCATTGATACAAAAAAGTAGCTAGTAATTATAATTACAAGGGTTTAACTCACACTGGAAAAATCTATCTCATAGTGGAAAAATATATTTACACTGATATTAAATGCAACTAATTCTAAAAGTTGTGGGGTTTTATCAAAAGATCTTGATGGAATTAGCTGTAGAACCACTCAATATAAGTTCTATCCAATTTGTTCAAGTTTCAAGGTGGGACTTTAACATTCTTCAACATACCACATACCACAGATATACCCAATCTCTATATACTTCGTTTTACCATATATATGCCACAAGTTAACATGAAAACTCAGGCTTTCCCATGATCAATTCTTGAGTAGGTAACAGCAACACATGCATCAACAAAATCCTCATCTATAAAATCAGTAGAGAAGATTTGCAACCTATCTGCAATACCTCTAGAGAAGCACTCCGTTATAAACAACCGCGCAAACTCGTGAATCCGCCTGGTCACAGGCCTAACACATACCACAAGGTTATCAGCCTGAGGTGTCACTGTGTTCTCCACCCTGTAAAAAAATTTCCTTGATGAAATTGGAGGTTGTTCACTCAAACACTTCAAATTGTTCTCGAATTTTGTTGATGGCAAATCCGTATCAATCCAATCATCCCTCAAGTACATAGAATTCCACAGAGGCCCCCCTGCCTTAGGGGGAGGTGAATTCCTTGGCTTCCACACGCATATTATTCGCTTCGGTAACAACTCTAAAATAGTCTTGTTGAACACATTGTCGTTCTGGTTGATGAGAACCTCCCCGAGCTGATCCACCAAATACTTATCGAAATCAGGAGGGTCTTGGTGCCCATATTCTGTCCTGATTTCAAGAAGTATGATCTCAGACTCTGTTTCTGACAGAAATTTTTTAATGTCCTTTATCACGACTTCAATGTGGTATGTGACGAGAATTCCATGGCACACATGGCAATCTTTCTGAACCCGAATGTCAAGGACTCTAGTGCCTGTGACAAGCTGTTTGTATATAGACATTGTTTGGCATTGTCCAAAAGGCCTAGTGATACATGGAATTCCAATCTTGTTGGTTGCAGAATCGTGAGTTCCTGGCCATACAATTTTGTTTACGTGAACTTTTTCTGGGTTGATCCCCGCTATCCAATTTTTCCTGTCTGGAGGCCTGTAGGCACATGCTGGGAAGGTCTCACCAACGCTTTGGTGGAGATCATGTAGCACTTTCCGCTCCGTTGAGATTGCCTTCCGGCGTTCAAGCTGTTTAGGGAAGCAGGAACCCATTGTTAATAAGAATTAAAGAAGAAGAAGAAGAAGAGTTAGGTTTATCTCTTCCTCTTCTTCTTGTTCTGAGGATGAAAATGGATTAAGCTGAGCAGAGAAATATTATGATTATGGGATATAAAAGGAAGCATTGTAACGTTTAGAGAGAATAGATTTTTTTTTAGGGTGAGAGTATATAAATTTATTGATTTGTTGTAAAAAATGATTATGTTTCTGTTCTGCAGAAATCTTGTTATATGTTTTTATCTTCAAATGTGTTGTTTTTTTTTATTGGTCTTGGTAGTCTTCCATTTGATTGAGTTATTGGTGGAGAGTTATAATCGATGCTTCTCTTGTGTTGACCCACTTGTATTCGTTTGTGTATTTTTTTATTTGATTGGTCCACTTGTTCGGCTCTCCACAGTTATATGAGTTGGTTTTTCGTCTAATTTCCTTAATATTTCCAAAGTTAGAGCGCAAACTTATGTACTGATGCCCTTAATTACCGCATCATTCCTGCAACACCTCTTACAAGAGTACGATACCTTATTGTATCTGGTCTCATTCAATGTCTTGCGATCTCTAATGTATGAGTTAATCTAATCAGACATCTTTAACGAATATTTGCTCACATTATTAAAAAGAAATTTGCGTAGGAATGTCCTCACCTCTCACAAATACATCATTGTATTTGGTGTCATCCAATTCCATGCGATCCCCACACAGTAAAAGAGCTCTCCTAAGAAGATAGTGATGACGAATATCTTCTTCCATTGTTATGACTAATGGTTTATCCATGACATCCATTGTTCCATTTGGACGGCTTCAACCATGACAAAGTTGACATAGTGTTTGCCTGCTCATTTCATACGGAAATCCACCATTTGTTCATTGCTTTCCTTTTTCTCGAAAAGTAAAAATAAAATATTTTCATAACGATATAATACATTCATATTTCGTAACAAAGTCACGCTAATAACATAAGATAGCCACAATTTAATATTCAATTCATTACAAATACAACCAAGTAGAGATTTGAATTTTTTGATTGGGTCTTGGTGAGTTATTTGGTATTCTTGCCACATGGGATTTCAAATTTTTTTTTTTTTTTGTGGTTTATGTGTGGTTCTCTAATGTGTTTTTATTTTTTATTTCAAAAAAAAAAGAGTTAAGGATACGATCAAACGTTTACCGGTGAGTTTTCTATTTTTCTGATTGTGTGTGATTTAATTTAGGAGAAATTAGGTTCTCATCCCTCCTTTTGTTACTCCATTGATTAGAACATTATTCCTTTTCAATTTTTTATCAAGGTCCTTGGGTATTAATAACATCATTAATTATTTCAATAATAAAATATTTTTTATTTTAAAATATATTCCTTTAGTGTTAAAAATGTTAGAATTAGTATATTTATATTTATGGCTAAATTATTTATCATATATTTTTATTTTTAGTTTGTACCCATTTTTAATTTGCAATTTTTTTTTTAATTTGTACCAATTTTCTTTTCCGTTTTAATTTGTACCCATATTTTTTAAAGTTTTATTTGTATTTGTGCCCATGTGTTTACCGTCACGTGATATTGTATAATTAATCAATGATAGAAAAATTACATATGGTATATTGATGTTTTATGGCTAAACTTTGCATCATATATTTATATTTTTAGTTTGTACCCACTTTTAATTTGCAACCTTTTTTTTTTTAATTTGTAGTATTTTCTTTTTAGTTTTAATTTGTACCCATGTATTAATTTCTTTTTACGCCCATATTTTTTAAAATTTCATTTGTACTCATAACTTTTTATTTTTTATTTGTACCCTAATTTATTTATAATGTACCCATTCTTATTTATTAATGTATCACTTTGTTATATGTGAAATGTACCAATTTTTTTTGTGAAATGTTCAATCAAAATGTTTGAATTTTTTTATTGTAGTCGTTTCTGATAGTATTATAATGAGGGATTTTAAATTTATAGGATTATAAATCTCATAAAATATCAAACAATTAATGTCAAAACTAAAAAAACTATAAATATTAATAGTAAAATAATGAGGCGTATAAAATCAAGGGACTTTGATCAAACTTTGAATACCATTAAGGTTTTAGTCAAAGAGTGTTAAGGACTAAGGACTGCATCTAAAGTATCCCTTTAATTTTTTTAAGCTTTGGGTGTACTTTTCCGATCTGCTTTGATTTTTAGTTGCAGCAAAAGTCGTTGCTCGAATTTCCAGTTTTTCTCTGCGTCTTTGCAAGCTCTTTATCATCAAGTATATAATTTTTTTTCTTTTTCCTGAATCTTTTGTTGGATGGAATATTTTTTTTTTTCTTTTTCGGAGGGACTATGTTTTGTTTGCATATGAATATATGTATATAAAATAATAATAATTTAATAGTTTTCGGCATCGAATTTTGATTTGTTTGTTTGCAGAGGAAGGAGAATGTGACCCGATTAGCTCCAAAGCTTGCAGTAAAGTTTTATATTTGTTCAGGGTTATGAGAATTCTTACAAAAAGAAAACAACTCAGATTATAATTTTCCGTTTAAAACTGTTTTCAAAGCAACTGATGGTAAGGCAAACAAAATATTAAAAAATGTGAGTTAAACCCGGCATCACCTGCTCTACTTTTATGACAATTCTTACAAAAAAAAAAATATTAAAAAAATGTGATAAAGCAACTGATGGTAAGGCCATCTCCAACCGAGAGCTGGACAGATGGCTCGTTTTAACCCTCTGGTTCTTCAAGATATTAATATTTTAATGAACAGTACATGACGATATTTGCCTCCGTCTCCAACTTAGGGCCAAAGGGCCATAGGTCTCATTTTAGCCCTGTCATAAAAAACTGTCTCCAACCGAGGGCCAAAGGATCATAGGGGCAAACATAATTTATTATTTAAATTTAAAAACTACAACAACTTAAATTCAAATCCAACAACTAAAATTTAAAAACTACCAAAAAACCAAAAAAATTAGAACTTAAAATTAATGAATGATTTAGGTATTTATAAGAAAAAAAATTTTAAAAAAAATTGGTCCAAAAAACCAAAAAAATTAAAATTAAAAAGAATTAAATACAACGGCTAGCTGAACTAGCCATTGTATTCAATTTTTTTTTTTTTTTTTAGCAATCCTATCGGTTATAATCGACAGAAAAAATCTATTTTTTTGGCCAGCCTTAGGTTGGTTGGCTGGCTGCATGCAGCCAGTCCTCCAGCCCTCTAACCCTCTCCGATTTCGTGGGGCCCTCTTAGATTCCACAGCCCTCTAGCTTAGCCCTCGGTTGGAGACGGTTTTCGGATTATTTTCGACCCTCTGGACCCTTCGTTTGGAGATGGCCTAAGGCAAAAAAATCTGAAAAAAATGTGAGTTCAACCCGGTGTGGCACGAAAAGTCTTTCTTTTAGTCCAGAAAAAAGATAAAAGAATTGGTGGCAGGACAAAAAAATGGAGGCAAATTGTTTGCCCTTCTGTTTAGGTGCCCTTTATATTCCCTATTATTTGTACAATCACGGTTAAGCTACGTTAACATTTTATATTCTTATTGCTTTTTGTCTTATTTCTCTATAAAAAAATCAATATAAAATATTAACGTAGCTTAACCGGGATCTCATAAAATAAAAGAGAATGAGAAGAGCATCTAAACAGGAGGGCAAACAATCCGTCTCCCACAAAAAAATATGATAAAGCAACTTATGGCAGGAAAAATCGATGGCAAAACGAAAAAAAATATATTAAAAAATGTGATAAAGCAACTGATGGTAAGGCAAAAAAAATCTCGAAAAAATGTGAGTTAAACCCGGCGTGGCACGACATGTCCTTCGTAAGGCAAAAAAATAATATTAAAAAATATGAGTTAAACCCGGCGTGGCACGACAACTCTTTCTTTTAGTCCAGAAAAAGATAAAATAATAATAAAAAAAATTGGTGGCAGGACAAAAAAATATTAAAAAATGTGATAAAGCAACGTATGTTTGTAAGCCCTTCTCTTTTATTTCTCTTTGCTTTCCTGCTGTCTTATTTTCCTTTCTTTTTGCTTTCGGCTTCTGTTTTTTCTCCTCTTTTTCTTTCATTTTTAACTTCCTATTTTTTTTTTTTTCTGACGATCAATGCTGTTTTTTCTGCTGTGACTGCTTCAACCAAAAAACTTTTGTTCATGTGTTAAAGGATGTTGGCATATGTTATCCAAAACAAATAAGTATTGATTCACATTTTTTTTGTGTGTAAATAGTTGATCCTAACATGAATTCCTCATTCTTTTTGTGTATATAAACAGTGGACTCTTTAGGATCACTGTCAAAGGGGGAATACTAGTTAACCATTTTTGTATACTGATGATAAGGCATTTGATAATGTCTTTTCTGTAAATTATATAAATTTAGCCAGCTTTGTAAAAATATTTGTTCCATTTTCTGTTTAGTATTTATAACACTCTTTGCATATTTATATGTTAAAAATATAATTCATAGTCAAATTTTCGCTCTTGCAACATGGGGAAAAATTTACCAGTTATTTTCTAAGTCGATTACAGATGTGAAAGATGACCGATTTAAACAAACAGCTGAAAAGAAAAGGAAAAGACATTTGGAAACAGTAAATTCCCGGATTACGAGGCTCAATTCCCGGCCTTTTGGCTGGGTGGCTCCAACTTTCTAAATATAATTATGCTTATTTTTAACTAGGCCTTATGAACTCTAATTTAAAATCATTTTGTTTCGTGTACCTCAAAAGTCAATATTTTATCTTTTAAAATTTAAAATTTGTTCCATTTTAACCTATAGATTCTTACCTTTCCCTAAAACTTAAAGGTCGCATCTTGAAATATATGTGAGACCCTACACTTAGTAAAACTATGCTATATGTGCAATAAATTTGGTTATAAAATTTCATTATGTGTCAATATTCAATAATCAGATATGTAAAGTTTAAAAGAAATTTAAGAGATAAAAAATTGAAAAGAAATTGATTAGCTGGGTACATCCAAATCAAATCTACATAAGAAATTAACATATTTATGGCAAAATGGAGCAAATTTTGAATTTTATATTAACGACTTTCAAGTTTCAGAGGGCAAGGTAAGGTTAAAATTGAGTTCTAAAGGGCAAAGTGGACCCAATTATGAGTGTACTGGAGTAAAATGATGATTTTTAAATTATAGGAAACAAAGTAGAGATCAAAATCGAGTTTAAGTAAACGTGGCTAGAAGTAAACCACGTCATTATTTCATTAAACTTTCAAGGACAGGAAGATTTACTTATCTAATGCTTTTGATCAGACTCATTAATGTTTACCTACATCATGAAAAAAATAATCGACAAGTAAAAAAAATATTATAGTCGTACTTTGACTGTTGTAACAAGAAGTAACATCCTCATTTTTAATACGATTCATGAGCCATTCTGAACCAGTCTAACTAGTTGAACAAACTTTTTCATTAACAGCAAACTGATCAAGAAAATGAGTCATTTCATTGCACTCGCAAGGTTTGGACAACATTATAAATATTTGTAGAACTTAACAAACCTTTAATTTAATCACGAAAGTTTCACTCCAAAATAATTAACAACGCGATCAGAAAATTGCCGAATTCTTGATAACTCGTTTTCCTATGTGGGGTAATTTTTTGCATACTCAAATATGTTACCTACTTATATATTTCAATTTCAATTTATATGATCACTTACAAACTACAACCACCCTAGCTTCAGTACCAAGTTTGTCTATAATTTGTAACGATTAATTATTTCTTCCAAGAAATCAAATTCGGCTAATGAAATAATTAAACATCATATAGAATGATCCAAAAACCAAGATGATCATATAGTATATAAAAGGAATAATTAAAGGGAAACGTTTTATTGACAGGCTATTTGACAACATAGGATACTTATATTTTAAATCACTAATCATGTTCATTTTTTCTTGAACGTGTTATCTAAATTCATAATCAGGCAACATAAAATCTACTTCTCTTTCTTTTGTAAAGTGTGTATTGTGATTAATATGAAAGTCAAAAGCAGTATAGAAATTTGTTGTAGAAGATCTAGTTTCACTGTATACAACTCCAATATACAGATACAAAACGAAGAACTTAGAGCATAAGAAAACAGTACTATTACATACACATACTAAAAGAGCCAGCTATCACGAAAAATTGACTGGTAATTCAGCAAAACAAGTAAGAGCACAATGAAAGCAGCAACACCCCAAGGTGAGCTTCCTTCTGAAGGTATATGGTGAGTCCTCCGGCGTCGTTCCCACAGCGACATGGGGAAGAGCCAATCAGGATCCATATATGAGAGCCCCTTCACAATGAAGATGAGAACTACTGGTGTGAGCAAAAACACCCAATTGAATTGCAGTCCAACTTCTTCCACAGCTGACTCAATGGAGGAGTACCATGAGATGCCTAAAAAGATAGAGAGTACTGCTAGGATTAGTAGAACTGGGTAGGGCAGAGGACTTAGAGAAAACCCTTCTAAGAAGGAGCTGGTTGGGCTTCTTCCATAATAAGCCATGGGATTTAAAGACAAGGTTTTTTAGTTGTTGAAAGATAGGCACAAATTCAAAAGGTGGTCATGAATTGAAGTCTTTGTGGTTTTATAGACAAACTAGCCTTCATGCACACGCTCACGCGCATGCAGAAGACATTTTTTTTAATCACGGCATGTTACGCATGATTTACACATTTTAAATGTATTTATATGCGTAAATTAACAAAAAGAAACTCAAATATTAGAAGTTAAAGAATAATCTTAGATCATGCTAGAACAAACTCCTCATAAACCAATTAAAACAGCTGAATTCACATAATAAAATTTGTCTCCATAGAATTTACATTAAGAATAGAGAAAATTATATTTAATAAACAACTAATTGAATCACATTATTGCTAGCCCATTGTGAGGCTAATCCCACCCCCTCCCTGTGACAGCTCGTCCTGGACTTTTCATACCGTAGGGGTGAAATGACGATTTTTCCCCTAGCATGTTTGTTCCGTTGTGTGGTTGTTTTTGGGTCTTGTTTGGCTGGTTTTGGACCCCACACTCCCTCACCCATTTCCCAATCCCGTATCCCTGTCCCTTTCCCTCTCTCTCTCCCATTTCTATCCCCATATGTACGGACACACCCAAAAACCATTGAAACCTTCATAGATCGAGGAAACAAATTACATATTCGTGCTCGTGAGGTCCTTAGGAGTTCAACCATACCCATTTCAGGTAAGGATACCTTCGTTTTCACGTCGAACTCGGGATACCCCGATTTGGTCACTGTTCATGCACACGTTAATTCTTGTGTTTTTGGGAATTTCAAGCTTGTAGGAAGCTTGGTGAGGTCCTTAGGAGGCTCGGGGTGGTTCGTTTGAAGGTTTTGGACGTCGGGATCGTGAGTTACAAGCTTGGCCGGAGTTGGTGGTGTTTTCCCGGCGAGATTCTGTGGGTTTTAGTGCTTGAAAGTGGTATGGATTTGTTCCTCATGTTGTAAGCTTCATTTTGGTACCAATTTTGTGAAATTTGGTTGAAAAACGAAGAAGATACAAGGTTTTTAAATTTTCCTGGTTTTCCGGCGTCGGCAACGGCGTTAACGGCATCAGTTAGATTTAACAGAATATTCCTGACGGCGTTAACTGACGCTGTCAGTGTGCCAGGCATGTGCCTGCGCGTGGGCGGAACGTGTGGCCGTGCACCCCTGGTGTTAGTGCTTCCGCTCAGAGAGCTCATAACCTGCACCCCTGGTGTTAGTGCTCCCGCCCAGAGTTGGGCACAGTCCTTCACGTGATGTTCACCTCCCGCACCACACGCTCATCTTGGATCCAAGTTAGGTGTACAATCCTGTCGTACATACCACTTTAGGTGGTTCCGACTCGTAGGTGACCCGCGATTATTCGCCCAGCCTTCACGTGATCGTAGCACTCGAGCGTACTTATTATACACCCAGTCCTGTCATACAGACCACTTTAGGTGGCTCCGACTCATGTGCAGATATAGTTAGTGAGATGGAGATTTGAGCTCTAGATTCAGCCGTACAGGTCACGTTAGGTGACTCCGGCTGACAAATTACATGGCATTGATTTGACATTTCCTGAGCACTTGCATTCTATTTAGAGGCATTTGACATGGCATGTGACATCCCACATCGCCCAGGGGAGTGATCCTTAAATGTATATTCCCATCCCTACCTAGCACGAGGCCTTTTAGGAGCTCACTGGCTTCGGGTTCCGTAGGAACTCCGAAGTTAAGCGAGAAGGGAGCTAGAGCAATCCCATGATGGGTGACCCACTGGGAAGTTGCTCGTGAGTTCCCAAAAACAAAACCGTGAGGGAATGGTAAGCCAAAGCGGACAATATCGTGCTACGGTGGTGGAGCGGGCCCGGGAAGTGATCCGTCCCGGGCCGGGATGTGACATGGCATATCTCCTAGCATGATTTATATATATGTATATATTCTATTTTTCTGGGAAGTATACAGGTTTTACGGTGAGGGGTTAGAACTTTGTTTATGAAATGGTTTTTAAAAAGCTTTGTTTTTGCCCACTCACGTTTTCTGTTCTGTGCCCCTCTAGGTTCTAGTTGGCTAGCACTTTTGGTGGCTCCCCAGAGGATTTCCCCGGCATATCTGACAGATTATCACCAGTGTAGGACCACCTTTGGGTGTGTTTTTGTAGTGTTGTTTCTCCCGGACTGCATTAGGCCTTCGTGTTCTGAACTTTGTTTTCACACTTACGCTTGCACATGTATGTTTATACACTGTGTATAGCTGGTTTTTATTTATTCGTACACTGTGTATAGCTGGTTTTTATTTATTCGTACACTGTGTATAGCTGGTTTTTATTTATTCGTACTTTTATTATTATTTTATTAGCTTCCGCACTGTGCACATGAGTACGTCACTTCCACATGACGGCCAGCATGCCCTGATCTCGGTCGGGGTGTGTCACTCCCCCTTAGTGTAGATAATATCATTTGTTAAAAAAAAGAAAACAATCATTTGACAACTAATTTAATCACATTATTATCCGTGTGCGAAAGATCTTTTTTATAACCGGCATTACATGCCTCTTAAGATGTTTTGAACGTGTTTAAAAATAGAAAAAATAATATTTAATAAACAATTGGTTGAATCTTATTATTGCTAGCCCATTGTGAAGCTAAGCCCACCCCCTCCCCCTTAGTTTAAATAATATCGTTTGTTAAAAAAAGAAAAAAAATCATTTGACAACTAATTTTAATCACATTATTATCCACGTATGAATGACCTTTTTTATAACCGACATTACACGTTTCTTAAGATATTTTAAACGTGTTTAAAAATAGGGAAATTGAATCACATTATTACTAGCCTATTGTGAGGTACTAATTAAAAAAGTACTGTTAAAATGATGAAAATACCCCTGCCTTATTTGATGCATTATTTCGGGACGCCTTTGAAGTTTTTTGTCATGGGGGCATTTTTGTCTAAATATTTTTGTTGAAGTTTGTTGACACCAAAATTACTATTCACTTTTCCATTTGGCTTTATATATAGATAATGGGGGAGTGAATGTTTTGGTGGCGTATGAAGTCATTTCTCTTTATTTATAAATTATTAGCTCACACATATAGAAAAATAATCATTAAAAAGTAAAGGAAACTATTATTAGCATTTTAAAATTTTAACTCTTTCAATTTTTTTATAACGAGAAAAAAAATACTCTTATGAAAAGTGTACAATTAGATTTTTAGAGTGCGACTAACAATTCTCAAAGTACCGAAAGTTATGTATAAATTGTTTTTGTTTTGTTGTTGAATTTTTTTAATAATAAGAATTTGAATTTTTATTAAATTTTTATCTATTAATATGATTGGAGCACAAAAAAAATACATTTATTATGGATGGGTAAAGAATTTTGAATGGTAACATAAATAATAAATGTGCTATAACTTCTTATATGGTAAATTTTAAAAATAAAGAATGTGTCAACAATGTGATCAATCTAATATATTTGCGAAATTTTTACTTTGAGAATTGTTAGTCGCACTTTAAAAATCTAATTGCACACTCTTCATAAGATTTTTTTTTTCTAGTTATAAAAAAATTGAAACAGTTAAAATTTTAAAATGCTAATAATAGTTTCCTTTACTTTTTAATGACTATTTTTCTATATGTGTGGGCTAATAATTTATAAAGGGGTGTGTTATCCACACACCCATTTTTTACTTCTCACAAACCCCTTGTTAATTTTTGTCTGTTGATTTTCTTTAATTCATTCGATCCAACAGCCGAAAACCAAAAAAGTGTGAGAGAAGTAAAAAAGGGTATGTGGATATTACATCCCTTTATAAATTATTAGCTCACACGTATAGAGAAATAGTGACACACCCCGACCGAGATCCGGGCGTGCTGGCCGTCACGCGAAAGTGACGAAGCCACGTGCACAGTGCGGAAGCTAATAAAATCGTAATGCAAAAAGTACGAATAATTAAAAACTAGCATACATAAGGTGATAGAAATAAGTGCTAGCGTAAGTGAGACACAAGTTCAGAGCAATAAGCCTACAGCAGTCCAAAAGAAAATGATACGACAACAGTACACCCGAAGGTGACCCTACGCTGGTGATCGTCTGTCAGAAATGCCGAGAAAGCCCTCTGGGAAACCACCGAACCTGTTAGACAACTAGAACCTGGAGGGGCGCAAAACAAAAGCGTGAGTGGGCAAAAACAAAGTTTTTCGAAAACCATTTAATAAATACTTTCTAACCCCTCTCCGTAAAACCTGTATACTTCCCAGAAAATAACCATATGTACATGTATATAGATATACCAATTATGCTCAAGAATATGCCATGTCGGAACCTCATAATGAAATGCAAGTGCTCAGGTATAAATCATATCAATAACATATAATCTGGCAGCCGGAGTCACCTAACGTGACCTGTACGGCTGCATATAGAGCTCAAATCTCAATCTCAATACTAAACCTGCCCATGAGTCGGAACCACCTAAAGTGGTCTGTACGATAGGCATGAGTGTAATACATATAAACGCTTTAGTGCTACGATCACGTGAAGGCTGTGCGAATAATCGCAGGTCACCTACGAGTCGGAACCACCTAAAGTGGTCTGTACAACAGGACTGTGCACCTAACTTGGATCCAAGCTGAGCGTGTGGTGCGGGAGGTAAACATCACGTGAAGGACTGTGCCCTACTCTGGGCGGGAGCACTAACACCGGGGGTGCAGGTTATGAGCTCTCTACGCATCTCGAATCGCTACTGAATGTAAATATGAATAACACTTACCTAGCACTTACCTATGCGTCCACAGCACCCGATATGCATATGTGTGTGTATATATATATATATACACACACACAACTAATAATGCACGTAATGATGCATAAACAATGATAATATAGTGCATGGCATGAAACACATAACTCTTTCAATCAATTTCTGGGAAAATAAATGTATATAGGTATATACGGAAAACCAAAAGCCCACTCACTAGTATGTGGAAGGGTCGTAGCCCCCTGCCTCGAGTGACCACGCTCGTCCTCGGGATACGTATCACCTATATGCGAAACAACTACAAAAACGTTAATTTTAAAGCACATAACCAACCTTTCGTAATAATTTCTTATACAATGCTCAAATGGGGCAAATGAATATACCAACGTGCTCTACTCAACCTCAGGATCACACCCAAATTTTTAGAAAAATTTTCCACTGCCGCACTCGCCCCCACACGCCGGCCAAGGCACAGCCACGCGCAGGCACGTGCCTGGCACGCTGACGGCGTCAACTGACGCCGTAGGGAATATTCCGTCAGTTTTGACAGATTCCGTCAACGGCATCAGGAATATTCCGTCAGACTTGACGGAATATTCCGTCTCCTTCTCCGGCGAGCCTCCGGCGCCGTCGCCGGCGCCGGAAAATTGGAAAATTTTCAAACTTCGATATCTTCCTCGTTTTTCACCCAAATTTGACAAAATTGGTACCAAAATGAAGCTTAGAACTAGAGGAACACAATTATACTACTTTCAAGGGTTAAAAACCACGAAATCTCACCTGTCAAAACAACCCAACTCCGGCCAACTTCGAATCTATTGATCCCGACGTCCAAATCCTTCAAACGAACCACTCCGAGCCTCCTTGGGACCCCACCAAGCTTCCTACAAGCTTGAAATTTCCTAAAACGTGAGAAATCACGTGTGCATGAACAGTACCCAAAATCGGACGTTGTGGATTCGACGTGAAAACGATGATGTTCTTACCTGGAAATGGTATAGTTGCACTCCTGCAAGTCTCACGAGCTCGAAAATGTGCTTGGTTTGTTCGATCTGTGGAGGTTTAGTGTGCTTGTGTGTGTGTCCGTACGTTTTCAAAGGAAATGGGAGGAATGGGGCTCGGGACAATCACAGGGAAAGGGACAGAAGGGTATGGAGTGTGGGAGTGTGAGTGTGTGGTCCAAAACATGCCAACACCACACAAAAACAACCAATAAACGTAAAGAAAACGAACTAGGGGCAAAATTGTCTTTTCACACGTACGTTAAAATGTTTTTGGGACGGGCTGTCACAAATAGTCATTAAAAAGTAAAGGAAACTATTATTAGCATTTTAAAAATTTAACTGTTTCAATTTTTTTATAACTAGAAAAAAAATAATCTTATGAAGAGTGTACAATTAGATTTTTAGAGTGCGACTAACAATTCTCAAAGTAAAAATTTCGCAAATATATTAGACTGATCACATTGTTGACACATTCTTTATTTTTAAAATTTAACATATAAGAAGTTATAGCACATTTATTATTTATGTTGCCATTCGAAATTCTTTACCCATCCATAATAAATGTATTTTTTTTGTGCTCCAATCATATTAATAGATAAAAATTTAATAAAAATTCACATTCTTATTATTAAAAAAATTCAACAACAAAACAAAAACAATTTATACTTAACTTTCGGTACCTTATTTTATTTATAGGTGTGGAAGTATCGATACATAAGTTTTGGTACAAATGTATCACTACATAACTTTAGGTACCTTATTTTACTCATAGGTATAGAAGTATCAGTACGTAAATTTCGGTACAAATGTATCAGTACATAACTTTCAGTACGAATATATTGATATAAATGTGTCAGTACAAATGTATCGATACGTAACTATAGTATCTAAATATACATATGTACGTAATATGCATATACATAAATATAAAGAAATTTACGCACAATGAAAAATATATGATAATATATGATGAATAACATTTTTAATATGGGAATTAATGTATAACCTATATGTCACATCCTGGCCCGGGGCGGGATCACTTCCCGGGCCCGACTCCACTACCGTAGCACGATATTGTCCGCTTTGGGCTTACCATTCCCTCACGGGTTTGTTTTTGGGAACTCACAAGCAACTTCCCAGTGGGTCACCCATCATGGGATTGCTCTAGCCCCCTTCTCGCTTAACTTCGGAGTTCCTACGGAACCCGAAGCCAGTGAGCTCCCAAAAGGCTTCGTGCTAGGTAGGGATTGGAATATACATTTAAGGATCACTTCCCTGGGCGATGTGGGATGTCACAATCCACCCCCCTTAGGGGCCCGACGTCCTCGTCGGCACACACGTGGCCAGGGTTAGGCTCTGATACCAAATTGTCACATCCCGGCCCGGGCGGATCACTTCCTGGGCTCGCTCCACCACCGTAGCACGATATTGTCCGCTTTGGGCTTACCATTCCCTCACGGTTTTGTTTTTGGGAACTCATGAGCAACTTCCCAGTGGGTCACCCATCATGGGATTGCTCTAGCCCCCTTCTCGCTTAACTTCGGAGTTCCTACGAAACCCGAAGCCAGTGAGCTTCCAAAAGGCCTCGCGCTAGGTAGGGATTGGAATATACATTTAAAGATCACTTCCCTGGGCGATGTGGGATGTCACATATAAACTAAATAACTATCACAACCTATTTAATATTCAAAAATTACAATTAAATTATAAGGATTAGAATTAGTTTTTAATCTTAGACAAGGTTTTATTCAAAAGCTAATCTTACACAAGGATTAAAATAGAATTTTTCATAAATAATAATGTCATTTAATAAAAAAAATCTACCATTTTGTAGGGTCCGATGATTGAGGCAACAAATCAAATGGTTGAAAACATAACAACATTTACTAGATATTATATTAATCTATTAAAAAAAATCATTTAATCAATTGGACATGTGTTGTTAAATTTGATAGTAAAAAATTTTGCCTTCAATTGACTCAGAGCCACGTAAGAAATTAAAAGATCGGTTGAAAAGAGTTTGCTATTATTTTTTACTGTTGTAAGTCTACATGGTAGTTTTGAAGTCCTCTTTGAAGATGTTCTAAATGTTATTATTGTTTCTTTTTTAAGTCGATATGATTAGATATTTGATTTTAAGTTTTTTTGTTTCTATTGCTTAGTGAAGTTGTTGTGGGGTTTTGATGGGTGAAGTGGAGGGGAATGCATGGGGCCACAAGAAAAAGAAGACCCGTAAGATAAGAAGACCTCTTTTAACTTATGCATATGTGGATACCTGCACCGGCCGAAAAGAAATATCCTAAAGGTAAAAATCCAGTGATTGATAAGAAATATATAGTTTATTTTACATAATTTAAGCTTCTACCACTTATTATTCAACAAAATAGGACATAATGTTTGACGATTTTAATTGTTGTTTTAAACTTTCATGATTAGAAATGTCTTGGAGGATTTTGTTTGGACAGATTTTTATATGGTGATCCACAAATGAATCTCATAATATTGGTTTGATTAAAAAGATCCCTACGTGTGTGTTTTCCAATATTAAGTTTTTGAAAAATTATAATTAAAATTCAATTGTCCACGTTCCTTTTATTTTTTATTATTTTTTTTTTATTTTTTATTTTTTTTCTGGTTTGTATCCGAGGAAATTGAACTTTGAACATATTTTAAAATTGAACTTTTGACACTAAAGAAGGGTCAGCCCTGCACATAGACTTATGACTTTGCAGATACATATATGCCTTGCGAACCCCTTTTTTCAAGAGCCTCCCAAAATCAAGTTCCTAAAAGAGAGTTTTACAAAGAAACATCTTATTCTCCCTAGTTACTTTTTCATTAACAGCAAACTGATCAAGAAAATGAGTCATTTCATTGCACACGCGAGGCCTGGACAACATTATAAATATTTGTAAAATTTAACAAACCCTTAATTTCATCACGAAGGTTCACTCCAAAATAATTAGCAACGCAATCAGAAAATTGTCGAATTTTTGATAAATCGTTTTCCAATGTGGGGTAATTTTTTGCATACTCAAATATGTTACCTACTTATATATTTCAATTTCAATTTATATGATCACTTACAAACTACAACCACCCTAGCTTCAGTACCAAGTTTGTCTATAATTTGTAACAATTAATTATTTCTTCCAAGAAATCAAATTCGGCTAATGAAACAATTAAACAAACATCATATAGAATGATCCAAAAACCAAGATGATCATATTGTATATGAACGGAATAATTAAAGGGAAACGTTTTATTGATAGGCTCTTTGAGAACATAGCATATTTATATTTTAAATCACTAATCATGTTCATTTTTTTTTTGAACGTGTGATCTAAATTCACAATTAGACAACATAAAATCTACATCTCTTTCTTATGTAAAGTGTGTATCGTGATTAATATGAAAGTCAAAAGCAGTATAGAAATTTGTAGAAGAAGATCTAGTTTCAGTATATACAACTCCAATATACACATACAAAACGTAGAACTTAGAGCATAAGAAAACGGTACTATTACATACACTTACTAAAAGAGCCAACTATCACGAAAAGCTGACTGGTAATTCAGCAAAACAAGTAAGAGCACAATGAAAGCAGCAACACCCCAAGGTGAGCTTCCTTCTGAAGGTATATCGTGAGTCCTCCGCCGTTGTTCCCACAACGACATGGAGAAGAGCCAATCAGGATCCATATATGAGAGCCCCTTCACAATGAGGATGAGAACTACTGGTGTGAGCAACAACACCCAATTGAATTGCACTCCAACTTTGTCCACAACTGTCTCAATGGAGGAGTACCATGAGATGCCTAAGAAGATGGAGATTACTGCTAGGATTAGGAGAACTGGGTAGGGCAGAGGACTTAAAGAAAACCCTTCTAAGAAGGAGCTGGTTGGGCTTTTTCCATAATAAGCCATGGGATTTGAAGACAAGGTTTTTTAGGTGTTGAAAGATAGGCACAAATTCAAAAGGAGGTTATGAATTGAAGTCTTTTTGGTTTTATAGACAAACTAGCCTTCATGCACACGCTCACGCGCGTGCAGAAGACATTTTTTGAATCACGGCGTGCTACGCGCGACTTACACATTTTAAATGTATTTATATGTGTAAATTGACAAAAAAGAAAGTCAAATATTTGGAGTAAATGAATAATCTTAGATCAAGCTAGACCAAACCCCTCATAAACCAATTAAAACAACTGAATCCATATAATAAAATTGGTCTCTATAGAATTTACATTAAGAATAGAGAAAATTATATTTAATAAACAACTAACTGAATCACATTATTGATAGCCCATTGTGAGGCTAATCCCACCCCCTCCACTTAGTGTAGATAATATCGTTTGTTAAAAAAAGAAAACAATCATTTGATAACTAATTTAATCACATTATTATCTGCGTGCGAAAGATCTTTTTTATAACCAGCATTACACGCTTCTTAAGATGTTTTGAATGTGTTTAAAAATAGAAAAAATAATATTTAATAAACAATTAATTGAATCATATTATTGCTAGCTCATTGTGAGGCTAAGCCCACCACCTTGCCCCTTAGTTTAGATAATATTGTTTGTTAAAAAAAAAATGATCATTTTGACAATTAATTTAATCACATTATTATCCGCATGCGAAAGACCTTTTTTTATAACCGGCATTACATGCCACTTAAGATGTTTTGAACGTGTTTTAAAATAGAGAAATTGAATCACATTATTGCTAGCATATTGTGAGGTACCAATTAAAAAAAAATAGCACAGAAAAACTAATTAAAATGACGAACATTTTTGGAATCACAGCATGCTACGCGCGACTTACACGTTTTAAATGTATTTATATTCGTATATTGATAAAAGGAAAGTCAAATATTTGAAGTAAATAAATAATCTTAGATCATGCTAGAAGAAACCCACCATAGATCAATTAAAGCAGCTGAATTCACATAATAAAGTCGATCTCTATAGAATTTACATTAAGAATAGAGAAAATAATATTTAATAAACAAATGATTGAATTACATTATTGCTAGTACATCGTGAGGCTAAGCCCACCCCCTCCCTTTTATTGTAGATAATATCTTTTGTTAAAAAAAAAAAAAAATCATTTGACAACTAATTTAATTACATTATTATCCGCGTATGAAAAACCTTTTTTATAAATTGCATTACACGCCTCTTAAGATGTTTTGAATGTGTTTTAAAATAGAGAGAATAATATTTAATAAATAACTAGTTGAATCACATTATTGCTAGCCCATTGTGAGGCTAAACCCACCCACCTCCTCCTTAGTGTAGATAATATCATTTGTTTAAAAAGAAAAATCATTTGATAACTAATTTAATTACATTATTATCCGCGAGCGAAAGACATTATTATAATCGGCATTACACAACTCTTAAGATGTTTTGAACATGTTTAAAATAGAGAAAATTATACTTAATAAATAATTGATTGAATCACATTATTGCTAACCCATTGTGAGGCTAAGCCCACCCCCTCTCCCTTAGTGTAGATAATATCGTTTGTTAAAATAAATAAAAAAAATCATTTGAGAACTAATTTCATTATATTATTATCCGTGTGCGAATGACCTTTTTTATAACCGACATTACACGCCTCTTAAGATGTTTTGAACTTGTTTAAAAATAGGGAAATTGAATCATATTATTGCTAGCATGTTGTGAGGTACTAATTAAAAAAAAAAAAAACAGAAAAAATTAATGATTAAAAAATACTGTTAAAATGATGAAAATGCTCCTGCCTTATTTGATGCATTATTTTGGAATGCCTTTGAAATTTTTTGTCATGGGGGCATTTTTGTCCGAATATTTTTGTTGAAGTTTGGTGACACCAAAATTACTATTCACTTTTCCATAGGCTTTATATATAGATAATGGGGGAGTGAATGTTTTGGTGGTGTAAAAAGTCATTTCTCTTTATTTATAAATTATTAGCTCACACGTATAGAAAAATAATCATTAAAAAGTAAAGGAAACTATTATTAGCATTTTAAAATTTTAACTCTTTCAATTTTTTTATAACTAGAAAACAAATACTCTTATGAAGAGTGTCCAATTAGATTTTTAGAGTGTGACTAACAATTCTCAAAGTAAAAATTTCGCAAATATGTTAGATTGATCACATTGTTGACACATTCTCTAATACAAATAGCTCTTAGAAGTAATGTAGTGAGTTTGCTTAACTAAGAGCTTCTTCAAAGGATGTGTCAAATTTTAAACATCAAAACGATATTTGATGGCTTATGTGGCAATTCGACATTTTATATAATATTTTGCCCCACCCAATATGTTAAATAATAGGGGCTTTTAGATTTTAGGGTTTCAATAAGATTGGTTTTAGATTTGAACCCGAATGGTTTTCAAAATCTAATAAGCCATTATTTTTAAAATTTACCATATAAGAAGTTATAGCACATTAATTATTTATGTTACCATTCAAAATTCTTTACCCATCCATAATAAATGTATTTTTTTTGTGCTCCAATGTGACGACCCGTCCCTAATTTTATGTTCTTACAAATTTTAAAAGCGTGATTTTACGAAAATGCCCTTAGAGGCGAGGGTCTTGACTTTTGTTGATCAACGTATAGTGAGGTGTATGAAATATTCCTTTAGCATATTCCTGAAGTACTTGACGATACAAACGTGTAGGCACAAGTAGAAGCACATTAATTATTTATGTTACCATTCAAAATTCTTTACCCATCCATAATAAATGTATTTTTTTTGTGCTCCAATGTGACGACCCGTCCCTAATTTTATGTTCTTACAAATTTTAAAAGCGTGATTTTACGAAAATGCCCTTAGAGGCGAGGGTCTTGACTTTTGTTGATCAACGTATAGTGAGGTGTATGAAATATTCCTTTAGCATATTCCTGAAATACTTGACGATACAAACGTGTAGGCACAAGCAGAAGCGAATTGGGAGCTACGATTAAAATTTTATGGAATTACAAACCCGAAAAGTATTTTTGTAAAGGTTATCTTTACTATTATATATATATATATATATGTATGTATGCATGTATGTATGTATGTATATATATATATAATTATATTACTATTTTATTTCATTTTAGTTGAGAAAGGAAAAGAGGAGGTGGCGGATGAAGTATGAGAATGAGGAGAAGAGAGAGAACCCCATTGATTGGAGAAAACATAACGAATCAGGAAGGAGAAAAGAGTAGAGGGCCAATCTGAGAGATGAAAAAGGAGGGAAAGGAGAGGAGATGAAAGGCAGCAAATTGGGTCTTGGACGATCCATCTCGTCGACCCGACAGCAGACCCGATTTTGGGTGGCGAAATCCGGCGTTTTCCCTCGATTTTTCCCACGAATTCTACCCAACCCTTACTTGCATACGCAATCTTAACCTCCATTCTCTCATTTCCACTTAAAAATCTGAGGGTTATGGCCTTTATTTTGCGAAGAACGAAGCTGACAGCTTCAAGGACACCCGACGGCAATTCGCCATTTTTCTGCAACCCTTCTCATCGATCTTTACCATCAAATAGCTTCTCTAAAGGTTAGGAACATAACCCAAGCATTGATGGAGGCGTTGGAGCGTGTATGGAGGTCGAATCGAAGCACACTCATTCTAGGGTTTCCGGCGGGTTTGAGTAAAATTGGAGCTCTTCCCAACCAAATTGGTTTTGGCCATAGGTAAAAAACTTGCTCTACTCATTGAGATCTTTATTTCTATGAAGTTTGGGAATTTTTTGAAATAGTTGGATTTTTTGGTGAGTCGGGATGGCCGACTGCCACCCACGGCAGAGCATGGCCAAGGGCCGTCAGTGTTATTCTTAGGATAAATTAGTTGTCTTAAGTTCAGTTTTGGTAATTGTATAACGTAGGTTGATCGTTTGGACCTAAATTCATTAAGATACGTTACTTGGTAAAGATGTAAATCGACGATCCGACCGTTGGATCGTCACCAAACTTTAATACATTATAGTACGTAGTACTTGAGGACTATAGGAACTTACGGATCGGGAATCCGATATACGGATCTTCCCGAATTGGATTTGTAAGTTCATAAAATAAAATGTTAACCGCCACTTGGTTTTGGAAATTGGCGGAGATCCGACCATTAGATCGTAATGGAACTTTAGGATGTTGTTCTGGAAGTATAATGCGGATCTTCCGAATCGAACTACGTACGGATGTGTGTTATGTAAGTTACATATTTTATTGATAAGAATTCTGAGTTGTGATTTGATAATTGTTCTAGGCGCCAATCGTTCGTGACGCCTCTATGGTTATGCTAGGGAGTTGTAGCGTGAACTCCAGGTGAGTGGGCTTTTGTTTTCAATATATATATGTATGCTTGGTATTTTTCCCAGAAAATGCGTTTAAATGGAATTATGTTTTGAAATGCCATGCCTCATGCTTTATACTTAGATTATGAGTTAGTATAGTATGCATAAATGTGATTTGACGCTATGGACGCTCAGGTAAGTACCAGGTGAGTTGTAGATTGTTTATGTAAATTGATGATTATGTGAGATGTGTTGAGAGCTCATAAACTTGCACCTCGGTGTTAGTGCTCCTGCCCGTGGTTATGGCACAATCCTTCACGTGATGTTCACCTCCCGCACCATACGCTCATCTTGGATCCAAGTTAGGTGCACAGTCCTATCGTATAGACCACTATAAGTGGTTCCGACTCGTAGGTGACCTGCAATTATTCGCACCGTCTTCACGTGATCATAGCACTTAAGTGTATTTATTTACACCCAGTCATGTCGTACAGACCACTTTAGGTGATTCCGACTCGTGTGTAGGTATATTTTTTGAGATGTGGATTTGGGCCATACAGGTCACGTTAGGTGACTCTGGCTATATGGATGAGCTCTAGATTCAGTCGTACAGGTCACGTTAGGTGACTCCGGTTGACATATCATTTGCATTGATTGATATCACCTGACTTACATATTTAATGCTGAGATATTTGACATGGCATATATGTGGATTTTGCTAATTCGAGTATGGTTTCGATATATGTATATATTCTATTTTCTAGGAAATTATACAGGTTTTACGACGAGGGGTTACTACCTTTGATAATTGAAATGGTTTTTAAAAAGTTTGTTTTTAATATGGGAATTAATGTATAACCTATAAACTAAATAACTATCACAACCTATTTAATATTCAAAAATTACAATTAAATGCCAAGGATTAGAATTAGTTTTTAATCTTAGAGAAGGTTTTATTCAAAAACTAATGTTACACAAGGATTAAAATATAATTTTTCGTAAATAATAATGTCATTTAATAAAAAAATTCTACCATTTTGTAGGTCCGATGATTGAGGCAACAAATCAAATGGTTGAAAACATAACAACATTTACTAGATATTATATTAATCTATTAAAAAAATCATTTAATATATTGGACATGTGCTGTTAAATTTCACAGTAAAAGGTTTTGTCTTCAATTAACTTAGAGCCACGTAAGAAATTGAAAGATCGGTTGGAAAGAGTTTGCTACCATTTTTTACTGTTGTAAGTCTACATGATAGTTTTGAAGTCTTCTTTGAAGATGCTCTAAATGTCACTATTGTTTCTTTTTTAAGTCGATATGATTAGAATTTGATTTTAAGTTTCTTTGTTTCTATTGCTTAGTGAAGTTGTTGTGGGGTTTTGATGGGTGAAGTGGAGGGGAATGCATGGGGCCACAAGAAAAAGAAGACCCGTAAGATAAGAAGACCTCTTTTAACTTATGCATATGTGGATACCTGCACCGGCCAAAATGAAATATCCTAAAGATAAAAATCCAGTGATTAAAATTAAAATTCTATTGTCCACGTCTTTTTTTTGAAAAATTAAGATTAAAATTCTATTGTCGACATCTTTTTTTTTATTTTTTATTTTATCCAAAGAAATTGAACTTTTGACACTGAAGAAGGATTAGCCCCGAACATAGACTTACGACTTTACAGAGACATACATACCTTGTGAACCCCTTTTTTCAAGAGGCTCCCAAAATCAAGTTCCTAAAAGAGAGTTTTACAGAGACACAGCTTATTCTCCCTAGTGACCTATGTCGGCTTCCATTACAAAACCCTTTCATTGAAGGCCCTTAGAAATTTTTTTGTCAATGGTTGAGAATTTTTATTTAACAAAGTTTAAATAGGCAAATTACATTCTACATAGCCCTAGAAAGGACTAACAAACAAAAAGAAACACCAGTTATGCAAACAAAGCATGAATAATGATTTGTTTATGCAGTGATTACAAAATAATACATAAATAATAAATGAAGCTAAACCACAAACATACAACATCAAAATACCCAAAATAAAATTGAAATTTATCACCAAATTAACCTACCAACCGAAAGAAGCAGTCAAACATCACAACTATATCCACCAACCTGGGATCAGCAAGAACAAAGTTCCAATGCCGACATTAATTCAGAACCAAAGGAGGTGGGGCAAAGCTCCATTGGTTTTGCACACCTTCAATTGAATGAGCGACGATTCACAGAAACTCGGCCAAACTTCTCAAGGTTGGAACTTTTCTTTTTTAGGTTTTCTCTCTTAGATTAGTATAGGTGGCTTATATTAAGGGTAAAGTTCGGAAGAACAAATTTTTAAACTAAATGATGTATCAACAATAACAAACAAACATGTTAATTAATGTTCAGTTAATAATCCAATTATCTACAACTATATCATTTGGTTTGTCAATTTAGTTTAAAAAATTTAGTCTCTCTAACATTATCATTATGTTAATATGATTTTAACGGTCACTAAACCTATTTTTTTGTTTATCAAAAAAAAAAAAAAACCTATTTTCTTTATGTCGACCAAAGTGCATGCATCCACATCTGTGCGGTCTCCAAACATAAAGTCGGTGGAGTCGTGGAGGCACTTTAAACTTTTAAAAATATCAACCCACTCAGCCATACGATAATTACGATACCAATTCAATTCTCCCACCAGAAGTCAAAATTAATAATGAAAAAAACAGATGGTGTGGGCATTAACCCGGAAGCAGATTTTGTGACAGATATCGAAAACCCTTCTGTCGATTTCATATTTTTTTGCGCTGAAATTAGTAAAACCATTTGCAGATTTTGCAACTTGAGTGGAGTAAGATTTTTTCAAATTCCATTAGATTTTTTATTTTATTTTTTTATCAAACAATAGATTTGTTAAATTAGATATTAGATTAAGAAACCGACAAGGTTAGAACCCACACAATGGTATAAGAGCAACACTCCTCTTCATCATTGTTGTAGAGAGCTACTTGCCAATTCCTTTATAAAGAACACACTCAATGAACATTACAAAAGCATGCGGAGAGGAATTTGTGAAATTTTTACTTAAAATATGTCGTTTGCAAATCTCTCTTACATGCTCTTAAATTTTTCGTACAAAGATAACCTTGGAGTTTTAATGAGGTTCTAAATTCCTCTTGGGATCCTAAAGCTAGCAACGGCTGATGTTGTATTAGGCACCCGGCCTTTGTTTTTGTGTTCATGTTTTTTCCATAGGTTCAGAGAAAGCTGCAATCAATAGAATCTTCTCAATCCTCCCACCCCCGGGAGGAAGAACATGAAATCATAGAGGGGCGTCGAACAAAAAAAGAAGTGTAATAGACTAAAAGCTACTTAGTGGAAACTTTGTATTTTGATTATGTTGTACTACCAAGTCACCACGTAACGATAGAGTAAAATACAACAAAAAGACATTCAAAATTTACAATCAAGACTCGAATTTTCAATAACGTTACAACGACCATAATTAACCCAAATTTGACATAGTATTAACAACTTTAACTCATTACGTACAATAAATAAACCAAGGACATCAATCCTCTTACCTAAAATGAATACTAGACAAACCAACTCTCATGAAACGCAGTGTTTAATGATACAGTGGATAAATAACACAACCATTTTAGTAATAGCCACACTTGCAAGCGTGCCTACACTTGCAACACGGTGGAGGCACAAAACATGGCGCCTTGGGAGTTTCTGACGACAACCAATGCACAACCGCTAGCAACAGCAACGGAGTGGCTATGAGCCCCCAATTGATCTCAAATTTCGGGGTTTCAACATCGAAGGAGATCAAAGATGATAGAAGAAGAAGCACTGCGGCCACCGCCAAGAAAACCAGAACCGGGTACGAGGAGGGGGCTTCTCTTTTGCAACAGTGATGATGTCCCATCAAAGATTCAATGGCCTTTGTCAATGGAAGTTGATGTTTCTGCAGAAAAACAAAGTGGATGGAATTTGAAATTTGAAACCCAATTGACATATAAACAAGGATTTGTGTATAGATATAGGTCTGATAATCTCAACCGCACAAGTATTTGGTGTTTTCTTTTGGACTCAGCATTTGGTTTGGTGGTTGCTCTATCAATCGTTTTCATACCAGCTGCCTAATCATACCATTTAGGAACATAACACCACTATATAATCGAAATGAACGGGGACCAACTGAATAAGGGGGCGGGTTGAGTACATTTTAGGCAAAATCCATCATGATCATATAGTAGAGTTCGTAATCAGTGCAGTTCTCAAAAAAAAAAAAAAACGTTTGTAAGCAGAAGTGCTTTTTACGTTTGCAAACAGGCTCTAATACCGCGAATCAAACTGAACAAAAATGTGGAAACATTTGACGATGCATCATTTACACTTAAACTTATGCTTCAATTAGCAATAAAATTCTGACCCCAAAAAGGATTAGACGGCCGATTAACATACATATGTTAGGCCCAAGTCCCTATTATGAACAAACAGCTTTGTTCTTCGATGAGGATTTGCTACCAATTGTAGCTCAAAGAATGAGAAGGGTATGACTACAAAATTTATGATCTCATACACATGTTATCCTATTTGTTTCAACTTACATGTTACAAGAGTTGTACAGTCACGTCAAATGACGATGCCGGTATAGCCCACCATAGGAAGAAGCTTCGGTTAGACTTTTCCCTGGTATTGGAAATTGAGTTAGTAATGATGTTTTAGAGCTGCCAAGGTGTTTCTGCAAGGACCCTCTGCACAAACAAGAAGAAAATGTGGGACTGCTTAAATTCCCTTCAAGTCGATAAAATAAAAATTATTTACCTCCAAATATGGTATGAAGACGTTGAAGATCATCTGGCGAGCAAGTATCTATTAATGCATATACACCTACCTGGTCTTAGAGCTTCGTCTATTTCCCTGAAAATTAAACATAAAACTGTTCAGCTAGTTCTGCATGACACAAATGTATTTCGGTCACCCCAAGATTATCCACTCCAAAAGATAACCGCATTTGGAGATTGTAAATTGTAATAGGTCACTTGAACGTACTTTTTCTTTGGGTAAAAGTATCCTCCCATTGTATAAAAATTGGAAGGCGATAACATCATTTCGAAATCAAGTTTCCGGAAAAGTTTTAAGAGGGAGGAAAATGGGAAGAAAGTGACTTAATGAGCATAGGATCTCGTTTTGTTTTCCCTTTCGATGTAATGGAACATACCCAAAATCTAAGATGATAAAGACAACTTTAGTGAAGCATGTATATGCAAAGTTACCTACCTCTTCGTAAATCCTTCGGAGACTACCAGCACATTTGACTCCCTCAGCCACTTCCCATGAAAAGAAACCTTTCTTGAAGACTGCATCAGCGTCCACTGTCTGCGAACAATGAAGAAGTACACGAACAGAAGCTTCAAGTATAGCAACGCACCGTTCATATTCACTTGAAATTTCGAACACAGGGATCTCAACCCTCTTCAATTATCAATTTGCGAAAAATGCATATAAAAGATAAAAGCCATTCTTCTTCATATTCAGCCCTTTACTTTCATGTTTTCCAACTTGGCCCAAGGTTAATAGTAAAAGCAAGGTTTTTCATACGAAAGGAATACACTTACCTTTTGTGATGCTTCAGAACATTATGCAACAACCGGCAGCAGGCAGAAAACAGGTCAACCGAGTATTGCCCATCTATGCCAGAGAAATGTAAACTTGTTACTGGATTAGAAACTTGGTTATTTGGAATTGTTGAAGAATCATCAGGAGCGGGAGCTTCCGGAAGTTTTAAAAGATGGAAGTTTTGAAAAAGTGCTGAAGGTATACGTAAAGATTGTGCTACATGCCAGGGCTCCATTTGGTACAGAGCATGTTTGCCAGAAATTCTAACCAGTACATCAACACACATAAGAATGACTGATCCTGGATCTGGATCATTGTTAGTATTACCTTTCCTCTGGATCACTCTCTCATAAAGGATTACTGCACTTTGCAAGTGTAGAATAACATTGAAGGCGCTAGCAATGAAGCTCTGGATATGTCTTTGAACGACCTTCAAACTTTTGCGTCCTGAAAGGAAAACAAATGATCAAAAAAGCAAGTCCCAACAGCCTTTAGTCATATGCACTTGAAATCTATATAAAATACGTACTAATAGCAAACATGACCATTACACATAACAGAGTCGTGACAAACAATGTGATTTCATAGAGCAGCATCAATTACCTGGAATCTAGAAGGATAAGTATTATGAAATATACGTAGCAAACTTTCATATTTTTTTGCACAAACATTATGACTAGTAGAAGACATGTAAAGGCAAAGATGTAGTTCACAGTCCCTATGATCCAACACTGGACCAGTATCTTCCAATATAGGTTCCAAAATGCTCAAATGTTTTGTTGTTATGTCCATTTGAAAGTATAATGTTTTTAAATTACATTCATGATATGCGTGCAAAAGGAAAGAGGTTCCTTAACATGAAAATATATCCCAATATGTATTACAGTGTCTCCATTTAATATATCCCAATATTAGAACACCTGGAACTGAAATTTAAGTTAGAATTCAGTTGCAAATGCTACGTGAACAACAGTCACTATAGACACCTTAGACAATATAATAGAACCATATCATTCAAAATTATCATAATATTCCATCCATAGATGTGTTGATTACCTGAAACAAACTCCAGTACCAAATCCAAGCAATCCAGGCCAGCAGCAACAAATGAAGAAACCTTTCCCCCATATACACTTCCAGTATGTATGTCATAACTCATAGTGCACCCTTCCCGCACACCGACTCTCTTTATAGCTTGTAGAGCACATAAAAGATGCAACTCTGATGGTTTCTTTATGAACACTGTGAACGATGACGTCAACCTAGCTTTAAGTTCATCCAATAAGTATGGTCAGCCAGACAGAAAAGCTTCAGAAAATCCCATAGGACAATGGATCATTTTGGTGCTCGACTCTGTCTCATGAGATACCAGGGTGGCTCTTTTTCCCTGTAAAGTTATGCATTTCCCCAGTGCCTGTAACTGTAGCTGAACCATCTTGTCATACAAATTTCTGGTTAACGTAGGATTAGTCAGAGGAAAATGATTCGCCAATTCTTCCACGTACTTCAGAACACCATCTAAACACACAAAATAAAAAAAGTGCGGCACCTGATCCATGTCCACTGATTCCAACAACAAGAGTTGTGTGATGCCAGTAAAAATATGCACCAAGCTTGGGGACAGGGGAGCACTATTCATATGCAAACTTAACCTCAAAATAGCTGACGATGCAACAAACTGCCTGAGCAAAAACGATGCATCTGGGTAATCATCTTTTAGCAGGCGTCTCAACAAGGGCTTATTTAAAAATTGCAATTCAAATGAATCAACATCAGTCACTGCACTAGCAGCCAAAACTGCACCTTTCAAATGTAACTTTCTTCTACGGACACTACCAGACCCCGAGTTACCATGGATGTCAGGTGATGCTGAGCAGGTCATTGCAGCTCCTGATTCATTATGTAGTCCGCTGCGTGCATTGTCAATCTCAACACCAGTGCCTTCTGGTAAAAACTCCTCTGCACCTGAATCTACGTTGCAGTATGTCTTTTGAACATTTCGAGCATCACATAAAGTTCTGGACTGTTGATTATCGTCAAAAAGCAACATTTGCAAGAGAAGTCCAGAAGATTCTGCAAAAACATTTGTACAAAGGTTGAGTTCGGTGATGGGTTCGAGTTTCCAACGTGATGAGTTTGCTTCATGATCACTATTTCTCGCATCTGTATGGTTCATGATAGAGATTTTACCACACATGCAAATGGGTTAAAAACTCCTATATTACTTGCAAGAATGACAAGGTTGTTGTAGTATAAGCGGTTCTCGCAAGGTCGTTCTCCACAGGGATTATTAAATAATTCGAAACAAACTAAATTTCAATTAATTACTGTAAAGCAGAAAGTTGAGATGATTGGTTTTATAACTTACCTAAATTAAAACGAATTTAATTAATAAAAATAAACTAATATGCAATATTAAAGATGAAAGGAAAATAAAACTGTTTTGGAAAAATCAAATTAAGAAAACACTAGAGTTCCACCATCACCTTGCAATCCTATGTATTTTTATCAATTACTTATGATCTACACATGCCACTTTGAAGGTTAGGTTTTTCTAATTTATATTCTACTTGGAACCTCCAACATAGAACGTATATCTAACATGCAACCCGTCCGGACGTTCGGATTAAATCTGAACATGAGAGACTCATTATGCTTTATAAAAACCCTTTGAAAAACCATGCAACCCTTAAGACGTGGTGTTCATCTTAAGTGAAATTACAATCATTAATCACAAGAAGCCAGCATCAATTTCAGGGAACCTTCCGACCAAAATTGCATCAAATTACTTTTCTAAAGATCATAATGGTGATCAGGCATCAAGACAATTAGATAGTTTTAATCACGGTGATCAATAATTCAAAGTATGCATGCAATCAATCATAAGCAATTAAATAAAAATCACATATTCATGCTAAGGCTTACGGCTTCACCCTAGCAAAAGGAATTAGTTATGCATATTCATAATTGAAATCATAGAACATATTATTAAGAATAAAAGGAATGAAAACACCTTAAAGTAGAAAATCTCTAAGAACCCTAACCAAGTTCTCTGTCTCCCAAAAGTTGCATAAAAGAAAAACTCCAAGATTTAGAACGGCTGAGCCTTTTAATATCTCCCTAAAAGCTAAAACACAAACCCTAACCCTAAGGTATTTTATTCCCACTAAGAAACTAAATAATAATAAAATAAAATAGAAAATAAAGCCTAATTAAACTAGGAAAAACTGCACAGAAACTGTTCAGCCCCGTTTTAGCCTTAAATCTTCTTCAAATCCGGCCCAAGATAGCTTGTTTTAAAGATAATAACATTCTAAACACATCTCCAGAAGGCCACAAACCCATCCGAGGTCATCTTGGGCTCCAAAAATGCAATTCAAGCCCGAAACGTCACTATTCCAGCACTGCACATTGCTCCTTTATTTTATTGCCAGAAAATCATCGCTTGGTAGAAAAATCTGATATTTTGACAGGATCAAGCTAAGTGACTCACGAACGTCCTCCAATTAGAATTACTCCAAAATTCGTCCATTTGACCATGTTTTGCTCCAGAGGAAGTCGAAAATCCTATATTGGAAATATAATTCAAAGTATCAAAATTCTTCCAAATTATTAACCAAAATATACTAAGAATAGGGTTAAATATATAATATAAAATATACTCATCAAAATACCCCCAAACTTAGCTTTTTGCTTGTCCTCAAGCAAAACAAAATTAGAAAACAACAATAAACACTAACAAACTAGAACTTAACTAAAACTAACTGACAAAAATTTTCACCTTCAAAGTTGCAATCCATAGAACATGTTAAAAATCAGAACATCTTTTCAAAAGTTCCAACCAATCCCACCACAGAGTCTAAGCCATTTAGAATCAATTAGAAAAGAATTCACGAACTTCCTTTGGTGTAAAGTGAATCAACATAGCTAAGGAGACTCGACTAAAACCCTTACCTCTTGTCCTTCTTTATTTCACACATACTAACTTTAAATATAACTATTTTTCTTTTTCTTCTTGATCTTCTTCTTTTTTTTTTTTTTTTTTTTTCTCCAGTAACAGTAGTGGTCGTGCAATGTCAGTTCACTTAAGCTTTCGATCCAACCCATGTAACGAGCTTTAGGTCAATGACTCCCAAACCACTAGGGCTTTAGGGCACTAGGTGTAGAACACCCCTAAGGACTTATTAACCCGAGCTGAAAAGGCTACGAAACCAACTAACCACCCTGCCCCATGCCAAAACTCTACTGTTTGACGCGAGAATCACTGCTGATTAGGCAGGACTGGCCCGGTTACTAGGCAAAGTCTCGGGTGAGACAATTATTACTTTATAACACAAACTAACTTTACTTTATGTAGAACAAAAATTAAAAGTGAAACTTAGACTAAAAGTAAGTGTTTCAATCTCACTCCCCACAAACATGTTGATGTGAATGTGCAAGTTGTCAAAGTATAATTCATGAATTAGTGTCTAAGCAACGATAAATAGAAAAGACTTTAATGTGAGATTAATCTTCACCATGTCCATTTGTTATAACGTTTAAAATAATCTATGGATATTAACTTACAAAGAATGAAAATTTTAACTTGACACAAAAATTAAAAGCCTAAAATGTTATTTCCCACCCCCAAACTTATTTCACACTTTGTCCTCAAGGTGTGGAAAATAAATAGAAGAGACAAGAACATAAACAAAACTACTGAATCCTAGAAAATGTAAAACAAATATCAAAAATAAAGAAAATACCCTAAGAAAACAAAATAGGAAAGAGAAACAATAAAAGAAAATAAAATAAAATAAAACAGAAAACAAGAAAGAAAAGAAAAGGAAAGAGAAACTAACACACCAGAGATTTGAAGAGGAAACTGTGAATTTGCCAAGGTGTGCTGACCAAAAATGTGGAGAACAAAAACACTACTGGACACTTTGGGGATTCGAAAGCAGGACCTGGTAGTTGGGACCAGCGAATGCGCGCTGACCAATACGTACAAGTCCACACTTGTGTCAAAACCTAGCAACAGCCACAATATAAGCTGGTGTAGCAGCTGCATCCGTCATTTGAAAAAAAAACCTAGCTATTCTTGAACACGCTTTGGATTCCCTTTCACTAGCCTCGAGCCCAGAGCCAAACGGCTCTCTTCTGTCCATTCCCATCCCCTGTGCAGAAAGATAATAATATTATTTGTTGTAAACCCCGAAGCCCCTTGTTCTCTCTAGAAAAATGAGAGACATCTCTCACTACTCTCATTTCAAACCTATTCCTCTTAGCCCTTTCTCTCTCTAGAAAATCTGGAAAGGCTTTCTTTTCTCCATTTCCTCTCAAGTCCAGCGCCCATTTGTACAAACCTCCTATATGCAGCAGTTTCTTCACTCGTTCTGCAACAAAAAACCAAGGAGCATACACACTTCCGTGTCTCTCTAACCCATCCATGGTGGAGTAAGCAGGAAAACTGAGATGCATGAAAGTAAATCCCTCCTCCATGTGTGTCTGTATTTTGTTTTTCTTCTTTTCAGATTTATGTGGTAAACTAACACATGCATGTGTTTTCATCTGTGTGAGGACCCCCAGTCGTTCCAAATCTGAGCTGATCCACACCACTCGCTTGTCTCGGCTAAAACCTGAAATCAACCAGCTACGACATTGTAGATCCGGGTTTTGCAAAGGTGAAAATGTTGTTGTCCACCAGTGAGGAGACCCCATTTCTGAATGTGCTTCCTCATCTACCCCCAAACTTAAATACTGGCATCCGTGGCATTTTCAAATGTAAAAGCGATAAATCCCAAAAGTACCCACATTTGTTGATATATGAACATTTCCACAGTAACTCATACACTTGATTGCTGTGTTACAGGGATGACCCCAGATTGGCAAAGACACATTTGGCTGACCAAACTAGCGGCCTTCAAGGAAGAATGGTCGCGTAGCAAAATAGAGAGGTATAACATCCCGTCCCTGCTTGTGTATTACAGATGTGGTTGATGATTGATGTGGATCTACTACTGGATGCATGATTCCGTCTGAAATAATCTCTCTGTGCATTAGTTCTTGTTTTTCTTGTGTGCTGGCTGCATAAAAAAATTCAAGTGATGTAAGTTTTCAGAGATAACATGTAGAAGATGCTATCAGTAACTGAAATAAAACAAGTAAATGCAAATAATTTTTGTTTTCTTTCTTTTTTAATTTTTTTGTTTATTTATTTATTTATTTTTTTGATACCCTAAGAAATAAAATGCAGCTTGAAACTGAAAGTGATGAAATAAAAATGGAAGATAATAAAGAAAAAGTTAGAGAATTGGGTTGCCTCCCAATAAGCGCTTTATTTTAAGTCTGTAGCTAGACGTCGCATAAGTCTGGTAGTCAGATCACTGGTTCCTTTAGAGTCAATGACTCACTTGTACCAAATTTCCCAATGCATGGTTTAAGTAAATACTTCTTGACCTTGAGCACACAACCCTTGCCCTCTTTTTCAATGTCCACGTTACCGTTATGAAAAACCTGCTTCACCATATAAGGGCCCTTCCACCGAGACTCTTGTCTCCCTAGAATTGACTTGAAATTTGAACTTAACAACCATACTTTGTTTCCAGGCTGTATTTTTTGATAACTTGGACTACCATGCAACTTTTTATTCTTGCTCTTGACATTTTGGTGTTTTCGGTCCATCTGGTTGCTCGGATCTGTTTTTGATTTTTGCACTTCAAGCAATTGAACTTTGTGTTGCTGTGCTTTACTATCACACTCACGAATCACATTTTGAGTCTTTATGGGCAGATTGTCAATTGATGATCTGGTCACAAATTTGGCATGAGGCAAACCATCTAATGCATCAACACGCATGCATTCTTGCTTATCACATGGATGTGTGGTAGCTTCTGCAGTATTTTCGGATCTGTCTTGTGGCTGCCCTGAATTTGCAGAATCTGCAGAATCTGCAAAAATATTAGATTTTTCAACATTTCCCGAATCTATTTGTGGTTGTGGTGCTGCCTGCGAATTTCCGGCACAATTTTCATGTCTGTTGTCATAACTTTTGCCAGATCGTAAAGTCCGTATAGCATTGCATTCTTCTCGTCCTCTTGGATTAGGTACTGTTTGACTAGGAAATGTACCCGGTGCTCTTTCTGAAACCTGCAATGCAATCTGCCCAATTTGTTGTTCCATATTTTTCATTGTTGCATGCATATTTTGGATTTCTTGATTGGTCTGTGCAAATCTTGCATTTGTAGCAATTGCTAATTTTTCAATTGCAATCTCCCAAGTAGCCTTAGGTGCAGCAGGTTGCTGTACCTGTTGTTGAAATTGAGGCTTTGCATGTTCATCTCTATCCCACTTCAAATTAGGATGATCTCTCCAACCAGGGTTGTAGAAATTTGAATATGGGTCGTAACGGGGACGCTGAAAATTATTAAATGCATTAACTTGTTCCGCTGCAAACTCCGGATAAGCAGCTTTATGTGGACAGCTAAAAAAATCATGGGTTGTCATGCTGCAAATACTGCACGCAGCTTGTAAGGGTTGCTGTACAACAACCTGTGAACCTGGAATTCTTTGCAACAACATGTCAAATTTTGCATCAAATCTTTCAAGCTTTTTCTCCATTTTTTCAATTTGTGCTGACACATATGGAGAACCATTAGACATCTCAAAAACTGACCTAGATTGTGGCTGCTCAATTGCCCATTGCTGTGTATCTGTTGCCATTTTTTCAAATAACAAACAAGCCTCTTGCGCATTTTTATCCTTGTACGAACCCCCGCATGAAGCATTGACAAGAGTTTTTGTAGTCATATTTAGCCCTCTGAAAAATATGTGAATTTGATCTGTACTGCTAATACCCGAATGTGGACATTTTCTAATCAACTCTTTGAACCGTTCCCACGCCTCATGAAACTCTTCATTTGGTTTTTGTGCAAAAGATAAAATCTGAGTTCTCATGTCAAGAGTCTTTGAAGCTGGATAATACTTGCTTAAGAATTTTTCACTGAGTTGGTTCCAAGTGCTAATGCTTCCAGATGGAAGTGTGAGGAGCCATCTCCTTGCTTGATCTTTCAGAGTGTATGGAAATAAACGGAGCTTAATAGATTCGGCTGAAAATCCTCTCACCAAAATATTCTTGCATCCCATTAAAAATTCTGCAATGTGCATGTTAGGATCGTCGGTTGATAACCCATGAAATGTAGGTAGAATATTCAACATGTGTTGCTTTATTTCAAATGCAGACCCTTCCTCCACGTCCGGATAAGTAATGCAACTTGGTATGTTAGTGGCATGAGCTGTTAATGAATCCCCTAAAGGTTGACCACCCTCTGGAATAACAAATGCCATTGTGTTTTCACTGTGCAGATCCTCAGAAAACAAAGATTGTAGAAAAGTCCCTTGCAGGGAAGGAACCCATTGCAGATTTTGTTTCCTGCGTCTCCTCCCTAAAGATTGCTCAGGTTCTGGATCAAATGGAATCAATTTTTGTGCTGCTGATCTAGTTCTGACCATGCATAGATTGTTGTAATCTGCAGTACTGATGTAATCTGTAAAAATAAAATGAAAACGAAATGTAATATTTTTTTTATTTTTTTTTATTTTTATTTTTTTGTGTATAGACTGCAATAACTAACTGTAAATTTGATTAGAACAAATTATTTTAAATAATCCCCGGCAGCGGCGCCAGTTTCTTGATAGAGATTTTACCACACATGCAAATGGGTTAAAAACTCCTATATTACTTGCAAGAATGACAAGGTTGTTGTAGTATAAGCGGTTCTTGCAAGGTCGTTCTCCACAGGGATTATTAAATAATTCGAAACAAACTAAATTTCAATTAATTACTGTAAAGCAGAAAGTTGAGATGATTGGTTTTTTAACTTACCTAAATTAAAACGAATTTAATTAATAAAAATAAACTAATATGCAATATTAAAGATGAAAGGAAAATAAAACTGTTTTGGAAAAATCAAATTAAGAAAACACTAGAGTTCCACCATCACCTTGCAATCCTATGTATTTTTATCAATTACTTATGATCTACACATGCCACTTTGAAGGTTAGGTTTTTCTAATTTATATTCTACTTGGAACCTCCAACATAGAACGTATATCTAACATGCAACCCGTCCGGACGTTCGGATTAAATCTGAACATGAGAGACTCATTATGCTTTATAAAAACCCTTTGAAAAACCATGCAACCCTTAAGACGTGGTGTTCATCTTAAGTGAAATTACAATCATTAATCACAAGAAGCCAGCATCAATTTCAGGGAACCTTCCGACCAAAATTGCATCAAATTACTTTTCTAAAGATCATAATGGTGATTAGGCATCAAGACAATTAGATAGTTTTAATCACGGTGATCAATAATTCAAAGTATGCATGCAATCAATCATAAGCAATTAAATAAAAATCACATATTCATGCTAAGGCTTACGGCTTCACCCTAGCAAAAGGAATTAGTTACGCATATTCATAATTGAAATCATAGAACATATTATTAAGAATAAAAGGAATGAAAACACCTTAAAGTAGAAAATCTCTAAGAACCCTAACCAAGTTCTCTGTCTCCCAAAAGTTGCATAAAAGAAAAACTCCAAGATTTAAAAGCTAAAACACAAACCCTAACCCTAAGGTATTTTATTCCCACTAAGAAACTAAATAATAATAAAATAAAATAGAAAATAAAGCCTAATTAAACTAGGAAAAACTGCACAGAAACTGTTCAGCCCCGTTTTAGCCTCAAATCTTCTTCAAATCCGGCCCAAGATAGCTTGTTTTAAAGATAATAACATTCTGAACACATCTCCAGAAGGCCACAAACCCATTCGAGGTCATCTTGGGCTCCAAAAATGCAATTCAAGCCTGAAACGTCACTATTCCAGCACTGCACATTGCTCCTTTATTTTATTGCCAGAAAATCATCGCTTGGTAGAAAAATCTGATATTTTGACACGATCAAGCTAAGTGACTCACGAACGTCCTCCAATTGGAATTACTCCAAAATTCGTCCATTTGACCATGTTTTGCTCCAGAGGAAGTCGAAAATCCTATATTGGAAATATAATTCAAAGTATCAAAATTCTTCCAAATTATTAACCAAAATATACTAAGAATAGGGTTAAATATATAATATAAAATATACTCATCAGTTCACAACAAATGCTAGGCCCCATAAAAACCCACTAAGGCAAGAAATTAAGGATGAAAACTTGTTCAAATTTAGAGCATCAACATCAATCCCAAGTTTTCCGTTATAAGGGCCCTCCTTCAAATTAAATAGTAAGCTTTGCATCTGTTCTGTCAAACTGTTAGCAATAATGGCTACACTTTTCCTGGCTTCAATACATTTGAAAGGATCCAAGCACTGATCAGATTCACTTGAATTACTATGTTCATAGACAGGTTCAGCATTCAGTTCAGCAGCTTTAGGGAGATGAACAACATGATTAAGTTGGTTTTTACTTGATGTCAGAAACACAAAAAATGTGTGATCCATCAGTGACAAGATCATTTCATTAAATGGGCGACGATTATCTTTTGAAAATGACTCTTGAGTCCCAAGAACCGCATAAACTGACTTGTAAAGCCATAAAATAGGAAATGTATCCTCAAGGAACACTGAAGCATGTGAGGCTTGACTAGCTACTGTCTGCTCTTCACAAGCCAGAATCACATGTTTTAAGGCCTTACGACAAGACACAAACAATCTGAAGAGCTTGTGATAATGATGTGAGTTCAAAGCATTCTGACAATCTAATAAGCCGCCAACAAGAAGCCTGAAAAACACAGAACAGGTAATATTAACAAATATGTTCATTGAATGGCTACAAAGACTACACTTAATCAGAGAGCTTCAATTATTAAGCACATAAATGTTTTTCATGAGATATGAATTCTGTAGGCTGCTGGGGAAAAGGTGCACATGTGACTATAGAAAGAAAGTTCATAAGTTGAAAGAGTATGGCAGTGATGAGCTGTTCGGTGCAAAACACTTTCTGAAACGATTTTACAAGAAGCAAGATTTTAGCCACTTTACTCTTCTTACATGTATTCAAATGTATTATGTGCAAGAAAAACTGAACAACCAAATGATAGTATCTGTGCTAGGTTTTCGTAGAACTCAACTCAATTAAGTGGATATCTGTGTCTTATTGAGTACTCAAATTTGTGAAATAATTGTTCACCAGAAGATTTTTTTAATATTTTATGTTTATTGAAAAATAAAAGCAACAAAACTATTATGCGGACCAATGGTACTGCATCACACCATAAAAACTAAGTTGAAGGGATAACGTTCGTACCTTTCAAGGTTGAGAATAGAAGTCACATAAAGTGAAATTGATCTTGAAGTCAAATGACCTTTTGGCATGTGGCACAAAAGATTAAGTAAACTCCGGCAAGCTGTAAATTTCATGATGTTTGATGGTAGGGCTTTTTGTTCCTTGCAACTTCCTGCAAGCAGTTTATCAGAAGAATGAGTGACCGAATTTGCTACCGAGGAACAGTCAAATATGTTGTGTTTGTCAGAGGAAACAACTGCTGATGAGTTCTCCAGGTCATTTAAAACTTTCGGGCAATTAGGTGATGTTTTGAAATCAATATTGCCAGATGCAGCGCCACTCATGAATTATAATGTCAATTTCTCCAATGCATGGCAAAAACTCGATGCAAAACTGCGGACAAACTAATAAAAGAGATAGAATAAATAACCGGGTAGAAAATCTTTTTGTAAAGGCTCATTGAATGGTGTATGTGTCAATAAGAGAGAATAAAAAGTGTAAGAAACAAAAATTAACACAAAGTAGAGTCAACGAAGCACCACGTGATGTTTGATAGCAACTTACTCTTTGCTCATACAGAATGGAGTCGATGAAGCATTGTGATGAGATTCGGTGCAAGGTTACTTTCTTCATCCTATTCCTGTCAGCATGAGTATTGTAATGGGTTTTCGTCTAGGAGAAGGAGTAATGCGAGCTAGTTTCAAAGTACTAGATGATCCAGTCAGGAACAGCGAGACTTTAATAGCAGATTTTGGTGAGAGTGCGGTAGGAAGAGTTGCTCCTGTTTATTCTTGATTTTGGTGGAACATATTGCTTCGAGCATACACGAAATCCACTAGAGACTCTTAATTGGCTAAACTACCTGAATGCCAGAAGGTATGCTGCTTTTGGAGCTCGTAACTTAAGTCTACGACATATTGAAATTCAAATCATCCTTCCATGAGTAATGGTCTTACTGAATTTGCTGTCCACCCGGTCAGCCATCTCGTCTGTTTCATTATCAATTAAATTGCTGAAAAAGATTAAATAAGAAAATCTATATGGATTACATTTTCTTGTAATACAAGGCATTTCGGGCATGCTCTAACAAGCATCTCTAGATATTCATCATTTATCATTTCAAGTCGTTTTCCATTTATGTTTTGAGACAGATATGCAGCGTTTTTAGATTTTGTATATAAATTATGTGTTGCCTATCGTTTTCTTTTAGCTCACTTCTGTATTGGTTATGTGTTTTTAGGTTCTTTTCTTCATGGCTTTAATATGTGCTTTGCTTTTGGTTAAGCACGATGACGAGGGGGAGGAGTTTATAGAGCGCATATCAAAACGCCTTCATGCCTTGAGCTATCACATGAGATGATGATCGTGTTATTAAACTTAAGGACTTATTTTGTTGTAATTTCCATTTCCATCTCAAATAAATTTTGTGTTTGCTGATTTTGTTGTTCAGTTCAAACGAGAACACAAGATTTGGCGTTTTTAGTCCAACTAGGTCGTTCATATCTTTTGGTCATTGCAGTTGAACTATGGAGCTATTTGAGTTTTTATTCTTTTGTCGAATGTTCAATGTCAACTACGTGACTCGTCACTTCCACTTTCACGACGTCAAATTCAACTACGTGACACAGCCGCGGGGTCTACCACCAAGAACTGAAGCTTAAGAACCTCCACCTCGATGAGGACGGCAACTTGAAGGTCACCGCTATCGGAGTCAGTGCTTTCTCAGCACACTTGAAGCAGGGTCTCACCTTTGTCGCGGACCCCTTCGATTTGACTTCTTCTTTTCTGATTATTATGGCTGGAACTTTGAAAAGAAGAACTTATTTTTGCATTTACCAAACATTTTACACTGGAGATTTTACAAAAAGTTAAAGCAATCCCAAACCCGTACTGGGCTTAGGCAACAAAGCCTACATATCCAAAGGGAATAGACAAATTCAAAATGATATGGCACTCAGGCAAAAAGACCCATTCAGCCAAAAGGATCCTTCGGCTTCTGACTCATCATCACTTTCATTTAACTCAAACTGATTATAACTTTATTCACTGGCTTCTGAGTCATCATCACTTTCCTTTGCTTTATTCTTATAACTTGATCCACTGGGAGCTCTGGTAATGATTGAAGCCGCTTGCACCCAATTAAGCTTAGTCTATGCAACTGAGAAGCTTGTTTGATGCTTGCAGGTATGCTCCTGATCGTGCTTCTACTTAGATCCAAATCTTGCAATGAGGTTGAGCCAACGAGACCATCAGGGATTTCTGATATGCGGGTGCCATGGAGGTCTAGAACTTTCAAAGATAGCAAATGAATAGAGCCAGACGGAAATTCTTTGAGTTCGTGACAGCAACAAAATCTGAGAGTTTTAAGGTTGGTTAAACGGGACAACATTAAGGTTCCTGCACATATCAAGATCTAATGTTTCAAGCCCAATTAGATTTCCAATAGACGAAGGGAGCTCCTTGACCGCTGTCTTTTTCAAACTAAGAAAGTTCAGATGTTCCATTGGCTCCAAGATTTGAGGGAATTCCTAAAATGCAGAGCAACCTTCGAGATTAAGTGTGCCAAGAGATTTCAACTTATAGATGCTCTCTGGGATACTTGAAAGCCTTGTGCAAAGTTGTAGTTGAATGCTTGTTAGAGCAGGGAGAAACTCGATTGATGAGTGTAGCTCTTTAACCTCTATTCCACATAAATTTAAAGACTTCAAATGTTCCATTGGCTCCAAGATCTCTGGGAAGTATTCAAGGTTAGAGCACCCAGAGAGATTGAGTTCCTTTAGAGATTTCAACTTACAATGCCCTTTGGGATACTTGATAGCCTTTTGCAAACATGTAGTTGAATTCTTGTTAGAGCAGGGAGAAACTCGATTGATGAGTGTAGCTCTTTAAGCTCTGTTCCATTTAAATTTAAAGCCTTCAAATGTTCCATTGGCTCCAAGATCTCTGGGAAGTATTCAAGGTTAGAGCACCCAGAGAGATTGAGTTCCTTTAGAGATTTCAACTAACAAATGCTCTTTGGGATACTTGATAGCCTTTTGCAAACATGTAGTTGAATGCTTGTTAGAGCAGGGAGAAACTCGATTGATGAGTGTAGCTCTTTAACCTCTGTTCCATTTAAATTTAAAGCCTTCAAATGTTCCATTGGCTCCAAGATCTCTGGGAAGTATTCAAGCAGCATGAAGATGGCTGGTAATACCAAGGCGGGAGTCCTCACCTCTGAAACTGATGAACACATCATACTTTCCCTGATGAGGGGGGATATCAACATCTTCAGCATCACCAGCTGCAGGATCAACAGCAGTAGACGACGACGAAGATGAAAATGTTAACGATCTGCAGCACATCTGCAAGAGAGTAATGATGCACTCCATCTGAGTGCAAGATAATAATATATCAAAGAAAGAGAATGAAGCGAGTGCTTGATACTATATCGAAGAAAGAGAATGGATATATCAGAATGAATGAGATTTGCTAAGTTGCAATTGAGAAGAGAATCCAATTAAGCAAATCAAGACAGAGAGAGCTTGAAAGTGGGAAGCAAGCAAGAGAAGAGAGAGCAGTAGCCCGCAGAGACTAAATCAGATTTTAGTTCAGCAATTGTACTAGTTGACTTTACTGACTTGACTACTTACCCAGCTCATTCACCTTACCTTCCTAGAACAAAAATTTGTTCCGGATCTCTTCAACTAAAACCATCAAATTAAATGATTTGGATTGATTTGAATTTTTGAAATTTGATACAACGAATAAAATAGAAATTCTTTTAAAAGTTATAATTAGATCAAATTTTAAAGTCACATATCACTTAATTGAGTGATTTTGATGGAAGAGAAGGAAATGATCTCTTCCCCAAAAATTTAAAGCGTTCAGACACATTGAAAAAGACGGATGAAGGGCACATCATCACATGGCAATGGCTTCATCAGTTCACACCTTTTATTAATATAGCTGATTACTCACAAGAGACGCAACTCACCAATCACTGTGCATGGTAGCGGCAAACACAGTAGCCAATAGGCTCCCCTTCATGGCCTTACGCGCTTTGTGTACAAATTTAACTTTGATGCTGCATCCACTGATTTCATATTTCATCAGCAAATGCAATTTAATTTCTACAAGGACTAAACTAAGTTGAAAATGTACACGATGAAGAATTGAAATATAAAACTTTATTAATCGAAACTACATAACTGCCAAGAAGGCTATATACATTAAAGGAACTACATTTTGACTGACTTGTTATTCAATGAGTTACAAAGCAACCTATTCATAGAGAAAACGAATTCAAACCCTAATCTCTAACGGACAAGTAATCATAAACTTAATAGGCAAAAAAACCTAATCCTTGGCCCACAAGAAAACCCTGTTAAAATAACAATAATACTAAAAGTAATTTTCCAACAACTCACACCAGCACGTCACGTCATGTCGTGACCGTAACATCTAAGTGACATACTTACTAATGCATTATTAGTCTAGGATTTCATGGTGGCAATACTAGGTGTAAGTAAGTCTTCAATTGAAGATAAAACCAATCTAATGCATTTGAATTTTTAAATCAACGAGCGCAATCGCTTGAAATAGAGAACGCCCACCTCCAAATCGGTTTTGGTCGAGTCTGATTTTGAAAAGCAAGGTCCTCTCCATTCAATAGACATGTTTTCAGGAGTCATCGACCCAATAAAGGAAGAGTAAAGTGAAGAAAGAGAGAGATCAGGGGGAGGCTGTCAGTGTGAGGAGATGAGTTGGTTGGGTTATGGCTGCTGGTCTTCCAAGCTGTTTTTGTTTTTTGGTCGAAATGATTTTTGTTTTTTGATATAAGCAATATTGGAGGAGAAGGAAATTAGACATGTTCATAGAAGCAATATTTGAGTATAATAATTTGTATTTGATTTTCACAGCTTCTTGGTTATGTTACCAAATTATATTTATATATATTAAAACATAAATTAAAAAAACACTGTTCATTAATAGTGAAAGAACGGACATACCCTCGGGTTTCTTCTTTGTATAACGACTGTTTCATATTTTCTACAGGTAAACGTCAATTTTGCCCTTCCCGGCCACGCGTCTTTCATCGTTTCTTTCTTCCTCTGCTTCCACCGTATCGTTTTAAGTTTACCTTTAATAAAGAAATTATCTTGTCTGGAAGGTGGGGAAAGGAAAGAGAAGAGGGATAGTGGCTGGAGTATTTTGTTTTCATTCTAAAAAGGCAGATGTGGCTAGAAGAAATAAAGGTTTGTGGGTTGGGAGAAGGAGGAAAACGCCACCCTGTGCCTTTTTTCACCATCTACTTTTTCTGCACGTAGACAGAACAAGTGCAGCTTTCCAATTGTGATGAAGAAATATTCTGGTACCCTTAGTGTTCTGATTTTTTTTTAGAGAGTTTTAACAAAAAATTCACAGTACTGTACACTTTAACGAAAAATCATACTTTTACATTAAAAAGTCAATCCTGGTACTATTCACTTTACCCTTTATTTTATCCTTATCATTAAAACTCAAAGTTTTCAAACTATTTTTATTCGTTTTTCTTTTTTTCTTAAGCAGGACAAAATATGAAAAATAAAAAAAGGGAGAAAATGATGGATAAAAATAGGAAATCGAAAGCAAAAGGGCATCCGTCTACCACCACCAAAGAGGTGCAGAGCCATGTACGAATGTCGATGTTAAATAAAGAAGTTTTGTCGTGGAAGGTGATGACTGGGGTCCAGGCTTTACTTATCATCCCACCCACCACCAAAATCCACCACTATCACCAATTCACCATGGTCCATGACTGATATCCAACGAACGATTTGAATAACGTTAAGGTCATTTTCAATCGATGGTTGATCAGAGAATTTGCTTTAGTCCTCTGGTCTTTTAATATATTAATATTTTAATAACCAGTACAGAGCCCATTTGCCTCCGTCTCCAACCGAGGGCCAAGGGACCATATGGCTCGTTTTAGACCTGTCACAAAAAACCGTCTCCAACCGAGGACCAAGGGGCCAAACATAATTTATTATTTAAAAACTACAACGTAAATTCAAATTGTTTAATGTTTTTTCATGTTACCTAATTTAATTTAATATTGTATAATGGCTTAGGAAGTTATAGGAAAAAATATGAAACAAATTTTGTGAAATAGAAGATATAGGAAAAAAAATATAATTTAAAAAAAATCTGAAACAAATTTTATGACATAAAAGTTATAGGAAAAAAATAGAATTTAAAATAAAATGAAACGAATTTTGTGAAATAGAAGTTATAGGAAACAATGGAATTTAAAAAAAAAATATGAAACAAATTTTGTAAAATAAAAGTTATAGGAAAAAGATAAAATTTAAAAAAAAATATATGAAAAATAGAAGTTATAGGAAAATTTTGTAAATAAAAAATAATAGGGTAAAGTACAAAAAACTATTTCAACTATTGGGGTCACGGCAGTTTCATACCTCATCTTTTAAAATTGACAATGTCATACCGCATCTTACGAATTTACGACAATGTCATACATCCGTCAATTTTTCTATTAGTTTTTCTGTTAAGTGCTGATGTGGCAAGAGACAGGAACCACTCACTAATCCAGCTGGATTAAAAAATAATTAAATATTAAAAAAATTAAAAATAAAAAAACAAAACAAAAAAAAAATTTTATTGGTGCGGGGACCCTTTCCCCTCTCCTTCTTCTTCTTCCTCCTTCTTCTGGGTTCTTTTTTATTTTTTATTTTGGGACCACTATGTTGCCATTGATAGATGATATTGATTGATATGTTTCCTGTTTTCTTGAGATTCTTTGTGATCTCTGATTTTTTTGTATAATTAAATCATTCATTTTATGTATTTCTTATATAGCAATTATACTTGTAAATCAAGCTATTATACTCATGTAATTCAATGATAATTCACCCTCAAGACCATCGAGGTATTTAGCTACTTACCTACCAAAGCATGTTGTCTTGCGTGTGAGGTCCAATGACTACAAGTGCTCTACGTCATCCGATTTGTGTCGTACACGTGTTAGGCTTGTAAATTCATCACATGTTAGGGGGCGTATTGAAAGTATCAATCCCACGTCGGGAAAACAAAAGACCTTGCATGCACTTATAAGTCATTTGGCTACTCCTCATATTGCCATTGGTTTTATTGTGAAATCTCAACTTTCTTTGTCCACAAGCTAGTGATAAGTCAGACCATGACATTGTTTCCATTTGAATGGCTTGGCTTGAATGCATTAAAGGTTTCAACGTTTTGCGACTTTCTTGCTTGATTGGTTACATTCATCTATAATCAACCACTCGTTCCACTTCATTCTCTTTTTTAATTATACTCACAAACCGTATCAGGTTATTAGCTTGTGCGTTGGGAGGAACAGCGAAAGACATGGAGTGTATCATGACTCTGTTGTCTATGTGCCGCAGATCATTAACATTTACTTCTTCTTCATCTTCTGCCACTGCTGCCGATGCTGACGCTGGTGGTGATGTTGATATCTCTCCTCATCGGGAAAAGTATGATGTGTTTATAAGTTTCAGAGGCGAGGACACCCGACTTGGAATTACCAGCCATCTTCACGAAGCCTTACTTCGGAAGAAAATTGAAACCTACATAGATTACTGGCTTGTGAGGGGAGAAGAAATTGGACCTTCCCTGCGAAAAGCGATCGAGAAATCTAAGATTTCGGTGATCATATTCTCACAAAACTATGCTTCTTCCACATGGTGTCTGGATGAACTTGTACATATACTAAGATGCAAGGAAGCATATGGCCAACTGGTTATACCCGTCTTCTATGACATCAGTCCATCAGATGTACAAAAACAACAGGGGAGCTATGCAGTTGCATTTGCTCAACTTGAAAAACGTTTCAAGAACAGTATCGACAAGGTGCACAAGTGGAGGGCTGCTTTGACAACTATAGCCAATTTATCTGGGTTTGATAATTCAAACAAAACTGGGTAATTAAGTAACTCCATAATTTGTATAAATTTTTTTCTACTTGTTATCATTTGATTCATACAAAATTAGTTTAGGCATACTTATTACTAACTATTGTTTGTCCTTCATAATCATATTATACTTGCCAGGACAGAAGCCGATTTAGTCAAGAAAGTGGTTGACGATATTTGGAACAAATTGATTCGTGAATCATCATGTGATTTAAAGGGCCTGGTTGGAATTGAAAGACGCATTGAGCAAATAGAATCTTTGTTATGCATTCATTCACCAGACGCTTGCATCACTGTAGGAATTTGGGGGATGGGTGGTATTGGGAAGACCACCCTTTCTGAAACTGTATTTCACAGACTTTCTTCCAAATTCGAAGCCAGTTGTTTTCTTAGAAATGTTAGGGAGAACTCAGAACAAACAGATGGACTATATCGCTTGCAAAATAAACTTCTAAAAGAGATATTAAAGGAAGAAGGTTTATCCATAGGGTCAACTTTTGTTAGGGAAAGCCTCAGTCGTACAAAGGTCCTCATTGTTCTTGATGATGTGAGTGATTCAATGCAAATTGAACATTTAGCTGGCATTCGTCTTCAGTATGGCACTGGAAGTAGAATCATTATCACTAGTAGAGATAGGAGCACACTTAGGCAAACTGTTGAAGAGGATAAGATCTACAAGGTTGAGGGATTAAAACCGGATGATGCTCTTCAGCTTTTCTGTTCGCGTGCTTTCAAGAATAACAGTACTCGTAGAACAGATTATAAGGAGTTGGCAGAAAAGGCGGTGGATTATGTTGGAGGCATTCCTTTAGCTCTTGTACTTTTGGGGTCCTCATTCCTAAATTGTAAGAGCAAAGAAGAATGGGAAGATGAATTGAACAAATTGAAACAATTTCCCAATGAAAATATCCAGAGAGTGTTGAGACTAAGTTATGATGGATTGGGAAGAAATGAGAAGGAGATATTTTTGGACATAGCTTGTTTTCATAAAGGGAAGCATGTGGATTATGTAAAAAAAATGTTAGCTATTCGTGGATTCTTTGCAGGGGCTGGAATTAGAGTTCTCGTTGATATGTCTCTTATATCAATTCATTCAACAAAGAAAACCATAGAGATGCATGATTTGCTTCAAGAAATTGGAAGCACAATTGTTCATGAACAATGTATTGAAGATCCCGCTAAACGTAATAGGTTGTTCAATGATGTCGATATCTATCATCTACTAAAAAGTAACACGGTAAGGGCCAAATGAATTCAATTTCCTGTTCTTTTTATTTCCTTTTTTAAGTAAAAACAAATAGAGAAACTTTAGATGAAAACACACCAAAGAAAAGCTCATTTATATAAAGACGTCAGATTACTACAAATTTAATTATTAATTGAATTTTGTTGTACATGCATTTAAACTTCACTTTTATTGTCAGGGAACTCCGATTGTTCAAGCCATATTGGTTAACTGGTTTAAGATTGAAGAGCAAACATTGAAACGTGCAAACTTCAAAGTGATGTCTAACCTAATGATGCTAATTGTTGTTAACTCTGAAAAGTTTGGCACTTACTGGAAATTAACCACTTCTCTTGATCTTCCCAATTGTCTTCGTTATCTTTACTGGCGTGGATATCCTTTGAAATCTTTGCCGTTAAATTTTTCTCCTGAAAATCTAGTTGAGCTTCATATGCCTGAAAGCCAAGTTAAGGAGGAGCTTTGGAATGAACCCCAGGTATAAATATACTTATTTTTGTTCTTGTAAAGAATGCAGTGTAGGAAGTCTTGCTTATTAATTCTCTGTAGTTTTCTTTACTTTTTTTACAGAGACTTGTGAACTTAGAAGTGATCAATCTAAAATACTCTAAATATCTAACAGAAGTTCCGAATCTCTCTTGGAGTCTAAAAATTGTGGACATAAATCTTTGTGGCTGTGAAAGTTTGGTTGAAATTCCCTGGTGCTTTCAACGTCTCCACAAACTTACTCATCTTGATCTTGCAAGATGCACAAGTCTTAAGTATCTTCCAGAGATGCCAGAGAATATTGAAATCTTAGATTTATATCGTAGTGGTATACAGGAATTGCCTGAATCAGTTTGGTCTCACGAAAAAATTTCTTACATGGATATAACAGATTGTAGAGACCTCAAGAAACTTCCAAGCAACAGGTGTAAGCTGAAAGTCTCTGGTTGTTTTGATCTACAGGGCTGCACATCTCTTGGCCAGGTTTCTGAGCTTCCCAGGGATATAAGTAAATTATCATTGGTTGGTTGCAAGAGCCTTGTGAGTCTCCCAACCAACATTTGTAAGTTGAAATATCTCAGGGAACTCGATCTCTCTAGCTGCTCTAAACTTGAAAACTTCCCAGAGATCTTAGAGCCGATGGAATATTTGGAATATCTTTGTTTAAGTCGAACAGCTGTTCTAGAGCTACACTCATCAATCGAATTTCTCCCTGCTCTCAAAAACATTCAACTAAGAGACTGCAAAAGGCTTTCAAGTATCCCGAGGAGCATTTGTAACTTGAAATCTCTTGAGAGACTTGATCTCACTGGTTGCTCTGCTTTTTACGAATTCCCTCCAGTCTTGGAGCCAATGGAACATCTGAACTTTCTTAGTTTGAAAGAGACAGCGCTCGAAAAACTTCCTTCGTCTATTGGAAGTCTGATTGGGCTTGAAACATTAGATCTTGATATGTGCAAGAACCTTAACGTTGTCCCAAGAAGCATCTACAGTTTAACCAACCTTAAAACTCTCAGTTTTCGTGACTGTCGAGGACTCAAAGAGTTGCCATCCGGTTCTGTTGGTTTGCTCTCTTTGGAAGTTCTTGACCTCCGTCGCACCCGCATATTAGAAATCCCTGATGGTCTCGTTGGCTCAATCTCATTGCAAGATTTAATTTTGAGTGAAACCAGGATCAGGAGCATACCTGCAGGCATCAGACAAGCTTCTCGGTTGCATAGACTAAGCGTAATTGGGTGCAAGCGGCTTCAATCATTACCAGAGCTCCCAGTGGTATGTGACCTTGAAGCACATGGATGCACGTCGCTGAGTACAGTGTCAAGTTCATGGACAGCACTCATACAAGGTTGGGATAAATACGACTCTTTTGGGAAACTCGATTTTTCTGATTGCCGAAAATTGGATCATAATGCAAGGAGCAACATAATGGATGAAGCACATATTAGAATTATGCGAGTGGCAACTGAGCCATTAAAGAACCCTTATGGGAACCCTTGTGTTAGCATTGTATGTCCTGGAAAAGAAATTCCAAATTGGTTCAGCTTCGGCTATCAAAGTGAGGGATCTTCAGTTCATATCAAGCTTCCTCCAGATTGGTTTCGAACAGGTTTATCAGGTTTCGCTCTCTCTGTCGTTGTTTCTTGTGTTTCCAACTGCCAGGGAGACTTAAGGGTAAGAGCTAGTTTCAATGTTAAATTACTGGGTGAAAGCCATGAACTGTTCACTTCTTTATTCTACATCCCAATTCGGAGATTGAATGGCTACTGTTACGACCGACATCACGTGTATGTGTGGAATAAGGCCTTTATAAGTGAAGAGGTAGCAAAAAAATGCTCCCCTGATGTTTACAAACTTGCCAATGAGGCCTCTGTTGAGTTCTACCTGCCAAAGTTTTACGAACAACACACTCCCGGTGCGAAGGTGGAAAAGTGTGGTATATGCCCGTTTTATGTTGAAGATGCTGAGAAATTCAAAGTTGATCATGTCTTCGTATCAGGGGAACCAAAAATACCAGAAGAAACAAGACAGGATGAAAATTTGGAAGCTTGTGGATCAAGTTACGAGAACAAAGCAAATGAAAGTGATGACGAGTCATTAGCCAGTGAATCAAGTTATGATCAGTTGGAAGCAAATGAGAGTGATGATGGTCAGAGGCCTAGTCTTTTTTGACGACTGGTGTTGCTGGAGATCACTTGGACATTAGTTCTGTCCTACACGGATTACTTTTAGCTTTGTACTATTATAAATATCAATGAACGGTAGGCTCGCTCAGTCATTGAGTTGAGATCACAAACTTTTTTATTATCTTTCACTTTTTTAGGTTTTTGTTTTCTTCTCTTTTTTGTTTTTTTTTTTTTTTTTTTTTTTTTTGGCCTGACATATATCGATATAAAACTGAAGAGTACTCATATACAGCAGTCAACAAGTTCAATGTGATACCAGTTTCTCTTCCGGACTGGGCCGACTGGGTCTTTGATTTTATGCCAACTCGTGGTGGTTGCTTTATTAGGAATAGCAGTCCTGCCAGAATGGATTTCCGTTGGTTTTGCTTGGGTAATTATTTAGCGATTCTTTCATCCTTGGCAACCCCTGAAGAATCCATGGCAATAATGGATCTCATAGAATCACGATGGGAGGAATTGGCAGGAGTAATGCCACTAAAGGTTTGTTATCCAGCAATAGAAAATCATGAACGGAAGATTGTAACAGGCTGCGTTTCCAAAAATACTAGATGGAACTACCACAACGGAGGCTCTTGGCCAGGTATGCTTTCACACTATATTCTCCTCTGCACAAACTCATAACGTAAATGCTGACTGTTTATCCGAACCATCCCGACCAATATGTCAAATAACAATGGAGTGGTAAAAAAAAGAAAAACGCCTCCTCTCCTCCCCATCCTCCTTCCACTCCCTTGATCATGAGTTATTAGCGATAGACTGAGATAAAAAAGGTAGTATTTTTTCTGTTTTTAAAGGGTGATTACTGTGACACAGACACACCTGCCTATACTTCTTAGTGCTTACCCTGATAATTAAATGATGCGGTAATGATAAGTTATATTTGGTGCCATTTTTGTTTTCTGGCCAAGTAACATGTTGTCGTTGTGGTCTGTACATTGCTCTTATGGCTTCACTGCTGCATCCATCAAGACCGGGCAGCCTGATTGCTAGACGTGCCATTGAACTTGCCGAGAGCAGATTGCTGAAAGACATCTGGCCTGAGTACTGTGATCGATGGGCGGAGCTACACCCACGACTAAGGTGGGCTGTAGCAAGGAAGCTTTAGTTTAAACTCTTGCCAATAGTCTATGTATTAACCTACTTTAACCTATTATACTTTTATATAGTCCACCCAGTACTATTAAAAATGATAATTTAATATGTAATTAATGAAGATTTTTAAAGTAAAAAAATGAAATTGTATTACCTGTTATGTTAGTTTGGATTATTATTTCAGATTTTAGAGTATTATATTCATGTATCACTATATAATTTTATGTAGGAACAAAAAAATTATGTTACTTTATAGTAATTATTTTAGCCAGCCCACCCATGAAAAAAATCTTGGCTTCGCGTTTTCTTGGTCGTTACCTGATTAGTTGCAGGATACTTGGTCGCTAAGATGATGTTGGAAAATCCATCTCATTTGGGTATGACAGCGCTCGAGGATGACAAACAGACGAAACCGGTAATGAGGAGATCAAATTCATGGACTTGCTAATTCAATCGTGGTCAACCTATGACCTAATTGGCACAAGGGTTTGGTTTAGGGGTTAGGGGCGTTGATGGGGGACCAAGAATTTGATGAAGTAGTACCTTCTTACTTCTTTAATTTTAAATAAGTTACTTGTTCGTAGTAGTATGCTTGGAGAATGTCCTTTCCCTAGTGCAAAACCTTTGGGTTTATTTTTTTTATTTTTTTATTTTTTTGGTCGTAGGTTTTTTCTCCATCCGTGTCTGATTGTGATGGATTCCATATTATGTCATTACTGCCTTGTAGAGGTGCGATTTGATGCCATGGACTTTTCCCTGACAAAGACTTGAGCCACATAAGCACTTTTGGCCACGGAAGAACTGTTGAGTGGATCATGTTGCTGCCTGCTTTTGAGTTTGGAGTTGTTATTTTCCATTTCAAGTCTGATCACAAGGGGAACTAGGAATTTGGTCCACCAAGTGCAATATTGAACGTAATGGATGAACAACATCACAATGTCAAGGTGGCATATTGTGATTGGTGTATCACATATGTTTGTTCCTTATTTGGTAATTCCTGTTGTCAACTTAGAGATTTAAAAAGGACATAGCTTAGCAAATTTAAGTTTTGATTGGATTGGTTTATAATCAAATACAATTTTTTTTCTTTATTTGGTTACAAATGAGGGTTTCGAATCTTGCATCTCTAGTCTACTTCTACGATCACCATACTCATGCTCACCGCTGAGCTAAATAAATTTTTGTCGTTTAGAGATTTTAACTCTTTCCTTCCTCTTGTTAGACCAACTCTAGGGCTCAAAGTCAAATTACCCCTCAAAATTTCTCCCCAAACCCACTCCAACCCAAGGGGAAATTTTGGGCTAAATGCTAAATGCTAAGAGCAACTCCAGCACTGGAGCCCTCCCCCCAGGCAATGTACTATTCAATCCACCTAATGAACAGTAACTGCCCTTAATGAACAGTAAATAGCCCTGTCAATAGCATTTGCATCTCCACCGTTACACTTCAATAGCCCTGGCAATAGGCAATAAACCAATGCCAAATTCCCCCCAAAATTTAGCCCAGAAATTGGAGTGGACTACACCCAATATTTATCGGAATTTTATTTTTTTTTAGAGCAACTCCAGCGTTGGAGCCCTCCCCCCTGGCAATACACTATTCAATCCACCTAATGAACAGTAACTGCCCTTAATGAACAGTAAGTAGCCCTGGCAATAGAATTTGCATCTCCACCGTTACACTTCAATAGCCCTGGCAATAGGCAATAAAATATTAGTATTTTATTTATTTATAAAATAATACAAAATAATTTTAATTGTAATATCGGATAAGATTTTTAATCGTTATCGCTGCGCCACGTGTCATTATCCGAAATATTATTAAATAATACAAACAATAAATAATAAATTATGTAGGTAACAAATAAATAATACAAACAAATAATTATAATGTAAATTTGGGTATGAAATAAATAATATATTGTTACTTGATCCGAGTAATTTTCCCCACTTCGAATATTACTACTAGCTTGTGCCAAGGCGTCTCTCCACGTATTAAACGATTGGCTAAGTAATTTCCAACGACTGGACATCGATTCTTTGGTTCTTTTCCCACCAATTTTCTCAAGAAAATTGGTATGAATAAGACTCCACATTTCTCCCAACTGCATCTCATTAGCCGTAAGCGAACTATGAGTAACTTCAATCCAGCTAGCACACAACGCAACATCTTCAATAAGCAACCAATTCGTACCTGCACCAGTGGTCATTTTGTTGAAAAAAAAGGATTCAAACTTTGAGACAAAAAAAGGAATGTGATTGAAAGTAGTTGAGAAAATATGAAATTGTTGTGTAAGGTAGATGATAATGAGAAGGTATTTATAGAAAAGTAAAAACAATTTTTTTTACAATTTTTTTTCAGATTTTTTTTTGAATTTTTTTGAATTTTTTACAATTTTTTTTAAATTTTTATTCAATTAATTAATCTCTGCCGTTGGATATAAAAAAATTTGAATTCCAACACTCCAGATTGTGCCACGTGTCACAACGGTAACTTTTCAGATTTTTAAAACTATTTTTTCTTTTATTTTTTTATTTATAAAGCATTTTAATATCCACCGTTGATCTCAGATCGAACGGTGGATATTAAATCTGACCTTTTTTTTTTTTTTTTTACCGTTGAGATTGAACGGTCTAAATAAAGTGACCGTTGAGATCTAACGCACCGTGGGACGCCACGTGGCTTCCCAACGGTAACTGACAGAATTTTTTTTCTTCTGATTTTTGTGTCGGCGACTCGCCCCCACGCGCGCGGGTGGGGTGCACGCGCCTGACACAAAAAAATTTAAATATTGCGCTGACGCCACCCTGGCGTCAGCCTTACGTCACCCCCACCTCGGGCTCTAGGGCTGGCAATCCCCCACGGGCCAGGAGCTCAGGCCTCCCCCTTCCATCGGGCTGGGCTACGCTGGACCTAATCCCCTGGCCCTTGGGCCCTTGGTTTCTCCCCTGTCCCCCGAGCAAAACCCAACGCTTGGCTTGCTCTTAGATTAAAATGTTCATAAAATTAATTTACGATAGTCTACATATTTATTTATTTTTTAAAAAAATTAATTTAACAAAAAAAATAGCATAAGTTCATTATTTAATAATCCCGGGCTAAAATTTTAGGTTATAACGGTTGGAGCAGAAAAGTTGTTTCTGGGCTAAAAAGTTTGGCTTTTAGCCCAACCATTGGAGATGGTCTTAGGGCTGGGTTCGATTGGCAAATTGTGTCAAATTTTTGGTGCCACCTACTAGCCACATATAAATAATTACCAAAAATTAGTTACCGTTAGGCAACCGTCTTCTTGCGGTTGCCAAAAATCGGTTCAGCCAAAATTATTGGTTGGTTCTATTGGTAAATGGCACAACCGATGATTTGCAAATAAGCTGCAAAAACAACAACTCAAGACTATGCACTGATCCGTACACAACAAACTAGAAAAGAGAAAAAGAAGTTGCTGCTTCAATTTTTCAATTGTAAGCCAACATAATCATGACTTAACAAATTAAAATGAAAATCAAATCGAAACTTAATAAGCCAACAACAATATCAACAAACATAATTCAAATAGTTATAAGTTCACAAACTCAAAAGCTTAACTAACATGATTGTTTAAATTCAATTGTAGCAACTAATGCATAAACAAAAAACTCAAAACTCAAAAGTATGGTTCTGGTTATAAGATTCCCTTATTATAATCGCAAAACAAATAACTTGTTGTTTTTATAAAGCAACATCACTGAAGTAGCAGTAACCAATGCATGTGAAATCTTTCATCAATCAATTCAATTCAATTAAAATGTTACATAAAAAAAAAAGTATGATTAGAATAAGAAGTAAATAGAAAAAAAAAAAAAAGGAAATTGTTATTAGCACTCCAAAAATCTCATTTGGCACTCCAAACTTTCTATAATTAGAAAGAAAAATGCATTTGTGAGGAGTGTAGAATGAGATTTTTAGAGTCCTAATAATAGTTTCCCAAAAAAATAAAAAAATAAAAAAAAATAAAATAATATATATATATATTGGCAGCTATGGCATACTTTCAGTATACATAATCCAATACCAAAGTTATACCATTAATTATCAGTTCGGAATAATGCCAACCGATTATGAAAAAATGCCAAAACTATACCATACCATTATGAACCGACCAGTATGGTTCGGTTGGTAAATTGGTTTATGGAAAAAATTTCCCACCCCTACCTCTTGTTATGTTATCAAATATAAATATTGTACAATATACATTTTTGATAGATTTCTTCTTATTGTCACTTGGTATTATAGTTTAGTGGTATTTTTTTTCACTTGTAGGTGAGAGGTCTTAGGTTCTATTTTCGCCAATGACGTATTTGAACCACATTATCATGGCTAGCCCAATGTGAGGCTTAGCCCACTTCGCCACCCCCTTAGTATATATAATATCGTTTGTTAAAAAAAGAAAACAAATTGTCGATACTAAGGGGTGGACTTAGCTTCACAATGAGCTAGCAATAATATGATTCAAATTCGACTTTAGCGAGAATCAAATCTAAGACCTCTCACTTACAAGTGAAGAGGAATACTTCTACACCGTAGTACTAAGTGGTTGGATATCGTATAATTTAATTTGGGAACTGTTATTGACACTTAAAAAATATCATTTTGCACTCCAATATTTTGATAATTAGAAAGAAAAATAATGATTCCTTTTAATTTAAGTAATTAATTTCATATTTTGATTACGTTACGGTTCTGTCTGCTAAAGCAACCGAGCGTCAAGGTTTTTCTCTCAAGACAGTGCCTTGTCATCCAATCCACTGACCACATGCCACATTGACATTCAACTAAAACGACATGTAAAACATGTCGTACATGTTCTTTTATTAATACCGGAACAAAAATGGTCTCTCCTTTCCCATTGCAAAACGGTGCAATTAAGCAATGCAAAAATCTCTCGCTCTCTAACTTGTGAGGGATCCTGTTTCCGCACCACAACAACACGCATTAATTAGTTTTACCTCACTTTCTGTCCTCCACATCAAACTTTCCGGGAAAATCAAGGGGCCGAGAAAATTACAAAAGGGGGAAAAGAAAAACAAAAGCAAGAACAAAAATAAAACCTCATGAGGGCTCCGAAGAGGCCGATCCACACCGTATGGACATGGGCGCGACGCCAGCCGTCCAAAGTTCAGGCCTTTCTGGCCGTCGTTTCGGGCATGGCGGCGCTGGTTCTGCTCCGATTCATCGTCCACGATCACGACAATCTCTTTGTTGCAGCTGAGGCTGTGCACTCGATTGGAATCTCCGTACTTATATACAAGCTCATGAAGGAGAAGACTTGCGCTGGTAAAGTTTCGAGCTTTCTAGGTTTTTTTTTTTAATTTTTTTAATTTTTATTTAAATGGGTGGAAAATTTGGGATTTTAAGGATTGTTGATGCAATTGATTTGTTGTTTTTTTTTTTTTTTTGCTGATTCGACTTTGGTACTTGCTTTTCTGTTGTGGGGAATGGGGGATTATTATTATTATTATTTTTTATATTTGTGGAATTTTGCATGCAAGGTTTCCTGTATTGGGTATGTTTGGTTTGTGAGAAAATTGTTATCAATGGAGGGAAAATCTAGGTTTTGTTGCTTAACCAAAAAAAATCTGGGCTGGATTTATTTTCGTGAAAAAAAATCTGGGTTTTGTTGGTTGGTCATATAATTGTTTCAAAATAATTTCATAATTCTATCAGTTCAGAAATGAGGAACTAGACTAGTGTTTCTGTTCCTTGTTTTACCAACCTGTTGAATATGTTTTCCGCTATGAAACTCGTGGAAGTTTGATTGGAAAATAATGGAATTGTTTGCAGGGCTATCACTCAAATCGCAGGAATTAACAGCTATGTTTTTAGCTGTGAGATTATATTGTAGTGTTGTTATGGAATATGATATACACACCCTGCTAGATTTAGCTACCCTGGTGACGACCCTCTGGGTTATTTATATGATCCGGTTCAACTTGAAGTCTAGTTACATGGAGGATAAAGACAACTTCGCAATATATTATGTCGTAAGTTTCTTTCTTCGTCAATGTTATCTTGGTTGTTCTTTCTATTTTTCAGTGAAGTGTTATATGTGAAGGGGGATTTCTGCATTTATAAAATTATACAAAAGCATTATTTTTTTCTTTATCGCTTGAGTTTCTGTTGAAAGTGATAAACATAATTTTTGCAAATTGGAGGTGTGTGATCTTGTTAATCTGTGTTGCTGCACATTGGACAATTGTAGGAACATGATTACAAGGGCAAATTGATTGACCTCCTTTTTCTGTGATGATGCATCATGAAGTTTATTCTTGATCAAAATATTAAGTTGCTTACTAGTTGTCATGAATAAGTTCCGTTCTTTCTGCTACTAATTTCTTTTTTGATTTTATGCAGGTGGTACCATGTGCTCTTTTAGCCTTGTTTATTCATCCATCAACTTCTCATCATTTGCTGAACAGGATTTCCTGGGCATTTTGTGTGTATCTGGAAGCTGTTTCTGTACTGCCCCAGTTGCGGGTCATGCAAAACACAAAGGTCAGATTTCATAGAATGAAAAACTTGAATGTTTATGGTTTCACAACTTTGACTGCTTGCTTACCTAATGGTGTATTTTATATTTATAATTTCAGATTGTTGAGCCATTCACAGCTCATTATGTGTTTGCACTGGGTGTCGCAAGGTTCCTCAGCTGTGCCCATTGGGTTCTCCAGGTTCGATCTTTATACATGGTTTATTTGTATTAGTTTGTTTTGTTTGCGGCATTTTGGAAAAATGGTTATTTTGCAAGACACTAGATGAGTTTGTGGATTGATTCTTAAACGCTGTTTGTGATGTGTTTTGAATCAATTCCCATGTAGGCACCTCGTTGGTCGGCATATTGATCATAAGCTAGCAGTATATAACAACTTTTCCTACTTTAGTTTTTTGTAATGATGAAGTGAGACCCTTTTCGTGTCATAAGTAGCCTTTAGAAGTTGTTGTCCATCCTTTTGTGCTCTGACACTTGCTCTAGTTATATAAAAGTGTATGAGCATTTAATTGATCAAAGTCTTAGAAGAATCGTACTTTCCAATTTGTTAGGTTTTTGCTGAATGGTATAAGCTCACTGCAACATGCCACTAGTAAAACTTAATCTATTGCTCTAACAGGTATTAGATACTCGCGGACACTTGCTTGTAGCCTTGGGCTATGGGTTATGGCCATCCATGGTTCTTATTTCAGAAATTGTCCAGACTTTCATATTAGCAGACTTCTGTTACTACTACATCAAAAGGTTAGCCTCAAATCCATTATTTTAGTGCCAAGTTTCCTTTTCTTTTCCCAAGTGTATATTCTTTCATTCAACCTCTACATACTGTGGACATTTTTGTTTTGGCAGTGTTTTCGGAGGGCAGCTTGTCCTGCGTCTCCCTTCCGGAGTTGTATGAGTTATCTCCAGTTCTGCTTTGGTCTGCGAGCACACTGCCGTCAAAGACGTTATAGTAGCTAGGCAATGTGGCTGGTGAAATTGTTGTTTTAAGTTCCCCTTTTTAGCTCTCCACAAAGGTTCTAAGTTCTCTCTTTCTATGAAAAAAAAATCATGACTGGGGATGGTGTGGGTTGTTTGTAAAGTCGGAGATGGAGTGGATTTAATTTAATATTTATATCTTAGACATGAATTTTTAGAAATTGGTTCATGTTTTTTTTTTAGCGAGTGCTAACATTTTGCTAAAAGTTTACTATATATTAGACTTGTTTCTTTCACCCGATGACATTGTTCTACAATATAACAATGGATAAAAGTCGCAACACAAGCCAGGATCATTCCCCATTCACCATCCCCTCCCCCTTCCTTTGTCGTCATCTTGCTCTCTTCAACGATGGACTCAAGCACATACACTGGTGTTACTGCTACGGTTGCCATAATCAGCCAGAGCGCATCTGCTCGCGTTTAGCTTCTCAGGTGACAATTCTCCGTCCGGTCCAAGATTGCCGGTCCTTATGGATGGACAGCCCAAAACATCTTCATGTACTCCTCGTTGAACACTAACCGATGTTGGTACAATGATGATATGTACATTTTGGCAACAATGGCCAAACAAATTCTCTACATCGATGACCCAAAGGCCGGGAGGGGAAGAAAAGTTGTTCAAAAGATTAATCATAAAGGGGTGTTATATTCCGGAACGAGATCTTGATGACGGCGATGACAACAACTTTGTTGGCCAATAACTCGAAACTTTAACAGAAACTGGTGTAGAAACACTTCGGGATACAAATCTTATCCAAAAACTATTTCATGTAGCTGGAGTTGCTAAAATCGAAATACCGATAGAGTCAATTACAATTGACATTGGTGATCTGCTAAGATACAATGCACTTGAGGGCCGGAATGATGATCTTGATGTACCAACCGACGAGAAGGAATGGGATACCGAATATGATGAAAGCGACAATAGTGATAATATTGATGATAGTTCTGACAAGGATTAATGTAAACTTGTGAATTAAATTCAATTTATATTCTACTTATTCTATTTTATTTTTTACGTAAATAAAATTTAACTTATTACATTTGTAATAACATGAGGGATAAATGAAAAAATTAAATAGAACTTGCACGACGAATAAATACAATTCGTCTCGCAAAGCGATTTTGCGTGACTAATAGGATGAACTTTATATATTCGTCATGCAATTGTTATTAATTCTGATTGGCCGCCAAAATTGGGTGCGTATTAAAATTTTGGAACCTCCATGACGAACTTTTAACTGTTTCGTCGAACGAGTCCTTTTTGCGCGAAGAAATTACTATATTCAACGCGGAAAAAGTTTTAAATTTAAATTGAAATGAAAACTTGGGCGAGCGAATTAATTTTAATTTTGGAACTTGCACGATGAATAATCATTATTTCATCGTGCAAAGGTTTCGTTATTTCATATTAAAGAGGAGGTGTTTTTAAATTTTCATCAAACGTTGCGCTTCGTTGTACAAAGTGTATCGTATTAACCTTATGGAGGGTCCTCTTTCTTCCATTTTTCGCAAACACTTCGTCTCTCTCGCGCTCTCTCTCAAAAACAGCTTTCTCTCTCTCTCTCTCACGCACTCTCTCTCCAAACCTCTCTCTCACGACCTCCTTTGTTTTGGGAATCCTCTGCCTCATCTCCGCCGCTGCACCACCACCTCCAGTTTATAAATCCTAATGAAGGTAATTTCAATTTGTTTTTTAGTTTCTAATTTGATTTGTTGTTTTAGGGGTTAGGGGATGTATGGATTAGGGGATTACGGAATTACGCAATTAGGAATTTAGGGATTAGGGTTTGGGGTGAGGGTCGGACTCAGCGATGGGTTAGGGTCGGGGTTGGTGTAACAACCCGTCCCTAATTATTACGATTTTATAAAGTGAATTTATGAAAATGCCCTTCAAGGCAAATGCGTTGACTTTTGTTGACTGCCTTGTCGAGTTATGTAAGATTCATTTTCTTGGCGTATCCTCGTAGTACTCGTCACTACGAACGTATGGGCGCAAACGGATCGTGATTTGGAGTTATAACAAAGGAGATATTAACGTTTAAAGTCGGGGGCATTTTAGTAAATTGGTTATTTTCTAGAAAGCCCCAGATTTTTGGAGCTTAATCTGGACAGCCACGTGTGTGGCCTAGATTTAAAGAAAGGAAAGTTGGGCGGTGAAGATGAAATATAAAGGAGAGAAAGGAGGGAGGAACCGGACCAATGAGAAAGAAGAGAAAGAGATAGTGATGAATGGGAAGAGAGAGCAAGGAAGGGAAATGAGAAAGGGGGAAAGGAAAGGAACCGGCCGGGTTCCCCTTCGACCGACGACCGAGGTTGTAACCGGTGGGTTCTCCGACGAATTTCACCATTTTTCCGATGAAATGGGCCGATTCATGATTTCAATCATCAATTATAGTCCTCCTCTACCATTTCCACTTCAAATTGGGTTTGGAATTGAAGGGTTTTCCACCGGTGGGTGCGACGGCTACGGGTTGGTGATCCACCAAATCCGAAGGTACCTCAGCCAACCACCACCATCAATTGACTTCCCTTGAGGCTTGGAACAAAGCCCATGCATTGGTTGGGGCGTTAGAGTTGTTTTGGGAGTCGAATCAAGAACACCAAATTCAAGGGTTTCCGACGGGTTTTCATGAAATTGAGGCTTTTGCCGGCCAAATTGGCTTTAGTCATAGGTAGGAAAGTTTCTCCACTCATTGAGATCTTCATTCCTGTAAAGTTTGAGAATTTTTAGAAATAGTAGAATTTTCCGACGACTCGGGGCGGCTGACCGCCACTTGTGACGGCACATGGGCCGAGACGTCCCTTAACCTTCCTAGGCTAAATTTTAATACCTTGATTCCATTGGTGAAGTCCGATTAACGAATTTCTGTCATTTGAACGTAGTTTCATTAAGGTCTGCCGCTTGATTATTATAGCAATCGATGATCGGACTATTGGATCGTCACCAAACTTTGATACGTTATAATACGTAATATTTGAGGATATTAGAAACTTACGGATAGGGAATCCGATGTACAGATCTTCCCGAATAGGATATGTAAGTCTAGGAAATCCGATGTACAGATCTTCCCGAATAGGATATGTAAGTTACATGTTCTATTGATGAGAATTCTAAGACATGATTTGATAATTGTTCTAGGCGCCGATCGTTCGTGACGCCCTGATGTCTGTATTAGGGAGTTGTAGTGCGGATTCCAGGTGAGTGGGCTTTTGGTTTTCCATTTTTCCCAGAAATTGTTTTAAGTGGATTTACATTTTAAGTGCCATGTCATGCTTACATTTCATTTTATTATATGCATTGGTATGTATATGCATATTATTGTATGATGCTGCAGAGGCCAGGTAAGTTTCTGGTGAGTGCTGTATGATGTTAGCGGTTGCATTGGTTATGGTTATACATAGAGGCATGTAGAGCTCATTATCCTGCACCCTGGTGTTAGTGCTCTTGCCTATGGCCAGGGCATAGTCCTTCATGTGATGTTCACCTTCCGCACCGCACGCTCACCTTGGATCCAAGTTTGGTGCACAACCCTGTCGTACATACCACATTAGGTGGTTTCGACTCATAGGTGACCCGCGATTATTCGCACAGCCTTCACGTGATTGTAGCACTTGAGCGTACTTATTTACACCCAGCCCTGTTGTACATACCACAATAGGTGGTTCCGACTCGTGTGCAGGCATATTTAATGAGCTATAGGTTCAGCCGTACAGGTCACATTAGGTGACTCCGGCTGGCATATCATTTTACATTGATTTATTTCACCTGGCTTACTTATTTTATTACTGAGATACTTGACATGGCATATACTCGGTTTTCACTAATCTCGAGCATGATTTTTATGTATGTATGTACTATTATTTTCTAGGAAATTATACGGATTTTATGGTGAGGGGTTATAATGTTTTCAAAAGGTTTTTATTAAAAACTTTATTTTCAGGCCCACTCACCCTTGTTTTTACGCCCCTCCAGGTTTTAGCTGTTGAAAGTTCGTATTGATGAGGATTTGTGGCGAATCTCAGTATAGGTGGCTACCTCTGAGGCATGATCCTTACCCACACTACTGTACTTTACTTATGCTCTGATGTCGCGTGTGAAATGGGTTCATCCCTGCTCACGACGCACTCGTCTCTAGGCACTTTTAGGTTTAAATTTATTCACATTTTCCACATCATTATACTTTATGGCTTCGTCACCTTCCTGGTGTCGACTAGCACAGCTCGATTCGGAGTCCTAGTGGACATTCTGGGTCGGGGTGTGTCAATTGGGGTTGGGCTTAGGCTTGGGATCTAGGATGGGTTTCTAGGTTTTTATTTTTTCTCTATTTTTGCAATATATTTTTTTTTTTTTTGTGTTTTTTAATTTTTGTTAAATATTTTAATTTAGTAATTGTTAATTTTCTAATTCTAGGTTTAGGAATTTTGTTTTATTTGATAAATTTAAGATTATGATCTTAGTTTTAGGGTTAATTTAATAAATTTAGGATTAAGATTTTAGTTTTAGGGTTAATTTCAAAAATTTAGGATTAACATTTTACTTTTAGGGTTAATTTAATAAACTTAGGATTATCATTTTAGTTTTAGGGTTAATTTGAAAAGTTTAGGAATAAGATTTTAGTTTTAGGTTAATTTAATAAATTTAGAATTAAGATTTTAGTATTAGGGTTATTTAACCTTCCAATCTCAACCGTTTATGTCATCTCTACGGACCAGAATAATCTCACAGTGCCCTAGGCATTCACCCTATCTAATCTCACTAGGTTTTTACTTTCACTTTTGGTGTCGTTTATCCTCATTGTTGTCCCTCACAACTGTAAATCTTCAAACTTTCTTCACCAGGAAACTCCCCACTATGCATGGAAACAACTTCTCATCCCATCACTTTGGTGCTCAATCACCTCTCCCTCGTCGTAAGACTCGTTCCCAAACTGCTACAGATGCCTTTCATAAACCCTCTGTTGAAGAAATTCCAACCTTTCTCACCACTCGCGCGAAAAAAATTCTTCAAAATTGTGGCTGCTTGGAAAGTTGTTCCTAAGTGTACGATCATTTAGGATGATCTACTTGTTCATGATGCCATCCTCTCTGACGACCTCATGACCCACTGTAACTTACACAAGGTAAACTAACCTCCTTTTGTCTTCAATCTGTCAATGGTCCCAAGAGTTTTATGTTAATGTCTTTTCCAAGTTTTCTAAGTCTGGTGGCCAAGTTTATGTGCTTAGAATGTATGTTCCATTTGATTCCTTGGTTATATGTGAGGTCCTAGGTCTTGAACCCTCATCCACTGCTGATATGTGTAATTTTGACCTCATCACTTGTCATTACGACATGAAAACTTATCATCATGAAGCTTATCTAAATACATCCATTCTTTTTCAAAAGGTCAAGTGTCTAAGTCTCGCCTCAAGCTTTTCTATAGGAATTGGTCTGATTTTCTTTGGCGAAACATTTTGTGTACTTCTAATAATGGAAATTCCACTTTAGAGTCGGTCAAAGTGTTGCATGCAATGTTGAGTCTGTGAGATGTTCTGTTTAGGTATTTAATCTTTAGGTCCATTATGTCTAAAATCAAGTGTCCTAGTAAGAAACAAAGAGGCTTTACAATTCACCTGTGTCTTATTACTCTATTGTGTCATTATGTTGGTGTTCCATCTCATCTCAATGATGTTTGTCCCAGGTCCACAAAGGATTTGGACAAAGGTCCCATTGCCATGAGCAACATGATGTGTGCCGTTGCCTATGGTGATCCTCGTCCACCACTTCCACCTAATGCCTCTTAGGGAAGAAGATTGCCCATCTTGAGTCTGAGCTTAATTTACTTCAAAAACAATTTGTTGAGTTTTAATCTTCAACGGGTCAAAACTACATCCTTACCTCACATGAGTCACTCATCTCTTGCACAGTCTATAAGTCGTACTTCTCAATCATCAATGGGGCAACCCTCTTTTGTGCCTAAGCCTTTTGTGTGCCCTTCTAAGTTTGTACATCAATGTCATGTAGCCCTATCATTGACTTCTTATTTCTTTATTGCCACATATGGTCATTCTGGTGTTGTTGATGCAAAAATAGTTGGCATCTATATTGCCAAGGGTGAGGGGATCTCTCGTGAAGTTCATCAATTTCCCTTTCCTCCTATCTCCAAGGCAAAGCATATAAGGTTTACCTATTATGATAACGGAGATGATTTTGTTGATACTGTTGAAACTTCCTCCTTTGAAGGTATCATTAAGAAATTGGTGCATCATGATGGCCCCTCTCAATCTGAAGAGCTCTAGGTTTATGGGGGAGCAAGTTTGTGAGTGTAGGTTTTTAAGAGAGCACATATTATATGGGAGTTCATTTACAGCTAAGTTGTTTTCTTAAACAATGGTGCTTAAATTTCAAGTTGAAACTCTCATTTTGTAAGTTATTGGGTGTGCTACTCTCAGTTTAGCTCTATTTTTCCGGACAAGTTACTTGCTTTTCTTATTTTGGTATCGAGAATTGTACCTTGTGCTTAATCTTCATTGTTATGTTATGTTTTTGGTGATGGTTCTTATAAACTTCTGTTTATTGTGGATATCATGTACTTAACAACATTGGATAAATGATTAAATCCTTTGTCTCTGCCATGACAAAATGGGGCAGAAAAAATTAACATTAAAATTGTGTTGCATTGTTACAATTTACATTCCTTGCAAATGCTTTACCCATGATAACTTTTCACTTGTTCTTGTCAAGAGTGCTTTTATGCATGATTCATTCTTTGGGTTCTCTTTTATGCAGGATTCGTTCTTTGGGTTCTCTTTTGAGTGAGGTTGAGTGAACTTAGTTATAGAGTTTGGATTATTTTGTCAAGAAAAGTCAAAGAACGAGATTGTGAAGTCTAGAATTATTGTTTGGCTTCCCTTGTCATATCTTGTAAATTGTACCACACATGCTCTAGATAGTCTTAGGGTTAAAGTGATACTTTTGGGATTATTCTGTTGGAAACATTTTCTCAAGAGCTTAAATTCTCACATTAAAGGTTTGTTCATTCATATGCATTTCATGGTAATTTTTTCAGTACATTCTATCTAGTGATTCTGTCTCGTCAAAACTTCTCGCTGCTTTCATGCGAGCTAGGCACACACTTTAAGACAATACACATGGGCCATCTAACAACTTTTTCCCAAGAGTGTTTCTCAACCTTAAAACTTTCCCAATTGTATTTGCACTTGACACGTGTCTTCTTTGGTCCCCTTGTTTGAAACATCAAGCATTCTTTAAAAGCTCAATCTAGGGTTTCATTTCAGCTTGGCTATGAGATTTACATTTTTAGGAAAGAGTTGTTTTAGTTTTGAGCAGCCTCTTGTGTTCATCATCAAAAACCCTAGCCACAAAATCACACTCATCCACTAAACACCCAAATCGTTGCATATTAGGGTAGCATTGTCTTTGTGATTTTGTTTTAAGTTTGTGGTCAAGTTTTTCCAAGTTTCAAATCTTTAAATTGACATCTTTTTGCATTCACGTTAGTTTTATCTTTCAAGTGTTTGACTGGTGAAACTGACTGGACATTGAATCTAACTTTGCATCAACTTTATCATAACTTCATTTGCGTAAGTGGATTTGATTTCGATGCCACAAGTGAAGAGTTCAGCAGAAATTGCCACTTCATAAAGACCGAAAGAATTCATCTTGTGTAAGGTAAGGTTGCACAAAGGCACAAACTGCTAAGTAGATTAGGATCTGGGAATTGATCTTGTGTGGTTAATCTGTAATAATCTTGTTTACACTAGTGGATTGGACTTAATGGAGAGTCCTCGGTTTTTCAACCCAAATGTGAGTTTTTCAGGTCAAAAACATCCTGTGTTGATTATTGCTTTTCTTGGATTTATATTTGACTTCTTGTAAATGATACATGATCACCTTGACATGCACATAGACTTCTTCATGCAACTAAGCTTAACAAGGTTTGCATTTACACTGAATTAGACCTTAGTTAACTAGGAACATTTCAATAAACCTAGTTTTAAACTGACTAATTCCGCTACTGGTTAACTGACAAACCTGATCTTAGTTGACTAGTATTGTTGACTAGTCAGTCAAGTATATATAAAATTTGGGTTAATTACACAAAACTATTTCAACTTTGAGTTGAACTACAATCTCATACCTCATGTTATAAAAATTACAATGTCATACCTCATCTTACGAATTTGTTGCAGTGTCGGACATCTGTCAGTTTTTTGTTACTTTATCTATTAAATGTTGATGTGGCTTATAGCGGGTCCCACTCTCTAGCCACAATTGGATTAAAAAACCAATTAAATATTAAAAAGTCAAAGAAAATTATTTAAATATTTTATTAAAAATGTGGAACACACCCTTTACACACCTATCACCATCACCAAATTAATCTCTGTAACCAATTTCAAACAAAAAACCCCAATTCCACCCAAACCTAACCCTAAGTTTCAAATTCTTAGCCTTAATGATCCTCACAACAATGTCCACACCACCACCACCGTTATCACCCACAACCTCAATCTCCACCACCATAGTTGTTGCCTATGGCCTTAGTCTTTGCCTTGCCCCCAGTCCTAAATTTCGAATTCGCCTGTTTCAGAGAAAGCTTTGGGTTTTGCTCAAGGGTTTGTGGGTTTTGGCTCAAGGGACGGGAGGCAATTGCGCTGGGGTTTTGGGGTTAAAGGGAGAGCGGGTTCGATTGGATTTTTGGGGTTTGGTTTGGGGTTTGGGAGAAGAGGCGGGGATGAATTGGTTTAGGGTCTGGGGAAGCAGCTTGAATGAGAGAACCATTTGGGATTGGAGGCAAGAGAAGAGTTCGAGCTGGGTAGTGCGTTAAGAAAGGGTGGTGATTGGCTGGTGAGGGTTGCGGTGGGGAGTGGTTTTGATTTCGGATTGGGGGCTGATGAGTGTGGGGAAGAAGTGAAAGGGTGATAAGGGGTGGTCCCACATTTGGTTATAAAATATTTAAATTATTTGATTTTTAATCCTTTAATATTTAGTTAATTTTTTAACCTACTTGGACTATGAAGTAGGCCCCGTCCCATAATCTTTTAACCTACTTGGACTATGAAGTGGGCCCCGTCCCATGCCATGTCAGCATTTAACAGATAAATTGACAAAAAAACTAACAAAGGTTTGACATTGCAATAAATTCATAAAATGAGGTATGACATTGTAATTTTTTAAATATGAGGTATGAGATTGTAGTTCGAGCATAGTTAAGGTAGTTTTGTGTAATTTATCCATAAAATTTTAATTACAGATTATTCCACTTGATACTAATTTCATCCACCACTCAGGCTCACGACGTTTGTTTTATAGGATGGAGGAGCAATGTCAAGTAAACATATATTTATTTTAATTTTTAGTACATTTTAATCTTTAAACACAATTAATAAGATATTTCTTAATATTTTTCAATTGCAGGTGAGGTGGTTGAAGTTTTCTAAGATTGACATATTCAATGAGATTTACGTGCGGCTCGGCAACGAGCTGACGAAGTAACTCTATGTAAGTATTTGTAATTCTTACATTTAGAATTATTATTAATATTAATCATATTTTATATAAGGGTAAATTACATTTTACTTCTTTAGGTTTGGATGCAATTACAACTTCATACAATATCTTTTAAAACATTTCAATTTTATACATAAACTTGTATTTAGTTACAATTTTATACCTCTATTAGTCAAACTATTAATTTAATAACCAGGTGACAGTGTGGCAATTGCAAGTCCCACGCTTTTGTGAACATGACACATAAGATAAAATACAAAATAAATATTTTAAAAATATCATGTTGTCCCACTCTTCCTCTTCTCTCTCATTTCTCCCGTATTCCTTCTCCCTGGCTCCCTTTCACGCTGCAATAGCAGCAAAATGCAACACCACTGGTGGCACTGCTCACCATTTCCCATAAAATCGACTGATAACAAGAAAGGAAATCTTAGGAAGACGAAGAGTCACGCTGATTTGAACAGCAGAGATGGATTTTTGCCAAAATAATTATGGGTTCAAATCAGAAATGGGTGGAAAAGAAGGAGAAATTGAAGGATGAGAGAGGTTTTTCTGAGTCTACCTCTATCTTTCTGTCTATGTATTTGGAGAGAGAAAGATGAGATAGAGGTTTTGTAGACCAATAAAGACTGCGTGGAAAGAAAGGGGAAATCGAAAGGCGCCCCATGTTTGAATTCGGATGATATCCTGCAACAGAGCTTGTTTGGGAATCTCAACATGAATTTGGGGCTAATCGAGATTTTAGGGTTTCAATTTTCAATTGATTTGATGATTATAATTAGCTAAAAGAGAGATTGGTGATGATGAGGCGATGCAAACGATGGAGGCAAAGAGGTTAAAGGAGACGAAGAACTGAAATCGTTGCGATTTGCACATACAAATCACCAAATTCGTACGAGTTCTCTCTACCTTCCATCTACTTCAGAAATTTAAGGTGAAATAATCCAACCCAACACTCATCTCCCGGTTGTAAACATGTATAGCACTGATAGGCGAAGACGATGTTGCAGATGAAAAGGTCGTCCATGGTGGTCTCTTCGAACAGGGCCTGGGCATGTGCGAATCAGCCCAGTAGAGACAGCGACGAGCTTTTTGACGATGGGTTAGTGAGAGAAGGAAAGGCTTACCTTCGTGAGGAAAGCTTGGGCGAATTCGACTTGCGCCATGGAAGAGAAATGTAGAAGCTGCAGAAGCTTGGAGATGTGCCAGATCGTTAGATCTCAGTGCACCGAATAAGCAACCGTGAGATAGAGAGAGGTTGCTAGAGAGCATCGGGAACAGAGGGAAGGGGAAGATGAAGCCCTTTTGATTGTAGTGGTGAGCATGAGGAGGTCGGAGAGAGGGAGGTCGACAAGGGCGGATATGAGGGATGCCGATGAATTGAAGGGGGTGGGGCTTACTCATTTTTTCTTTTATTTAAATGATTATTAACCATATTTTATATAAAATATTAATCATATTTTATATAAATATTAATTAATTTGTCTTTATTGTTACAGACCTCTATGGTAAGAGCCAGGCAGTTCTGCAGGAGGCAGATTCGTAGCTTCCCCTGGACACCCTGATCGAGGCTGGCGTTTCCAACCCAGATGTGGGTCTTCATATCATTACAGACACCCTCGATCATACCCTTGGTCGTGAGCCAGGGAGGGTGTACGAGGCATGGGGAATGCTCGCCATTATGAGATGGTTGCCTCCTCCAGCACGAGCACATGACAGGTCGAATCACTGATGACGCAAGTTGCGAGCCTAGAGCAGCAGTTAGCGGCGTACAACAGCCGGATGAACCAGCTCATTGACTCTTTTTGGTCGTCCAGTTCCAGTTTCCCTCGCTAGTTGCACCTCCTCCTCATGCACTTTCAACCTTCCAGCAGCCCCTCGACCCAGCACATATAGAGCCCACCGCCCTCGATGTTGACCTCGACTATTTTGTTTTGTAGTTTTTATTTCTATATACGAATTTTTTAAAATTTTCCCCACATTGTATGTACATTTTCTTTTTTATTTGATATAAATTTGTTTTTTAAAATATCCACATTTTTTTTTAAAATTAAATTCAAAACAATTTAAAAAGAAACAATTGCAAGCCAAATTACTTCGTCGCACTAAACTAAAGGAAAGGAAACAATTCGTCGTGCAAACCATGTAACGACAACTTACTTACAATTTAATAATATTGAAATTAATACAAAATGAAAAATTATTAAAATGTCCTAATGTTTGAACAACAAAATATTTCGTCGTGCAAATACCTATCCAAGAAAATGCTTTTGTAGGCATTACTTCAAGGTTGCGACAAGTTTTGTGGTTCTAAAGATTGGGCAATGAAAAGACCTTTGTGGTGTTGAACGTTGCGACATGAAGTATTTGTCTCTTCAAACTTAGTGCGACAAAGGTTCTTTTGTGGTGTTAAATATTGCAACACAAAGTCCTTAGTCCCTTGAACCATAGTGCAATGAATAGTCCTTTGTCGTGATACATATTGCGCTACGAAGGTTCTTCGTCCCGTAAACCTTAGTGTGACAAATGTTAATTTTGTCGTGCAACATACTTTGCGTGACGAACTTCGTGTTTTTGTCGTGCAAACCCTAACTTCACGAGCTTTGCACGACGATACTTTGGCGATGAAGGTTTCATTGTGCAATTTTTTGCCCAATGAAAATCTTCTTTGCACGTCGTCGCGATAACTGTTAAACGTAGTAGTGTAACAAAAAAAAATATGAAACTATTTTAAAATATCAAAGTTTCCTGAAAACTCTTAAAACTCGATTTAACTATTTAGACGAGATTACTTTGCCGAACTTTGCTTTGTGCTTGATTTCTTAAAACTCGATTTAACTATTTAACTATTCTAACTTCTTACTTCTTAAACAGTTAGGCTAAACTTTTCTTGAATGTACGCATTATCTATTTAACTATTCTAACTTCTTACTTCTTAAACAGTGTGGCAGAACTTTTCTTGAACGTACGCATTATCTATTATATTAAGAGAACCATCTTTGTCAACTTTTTGTCATTTTTTCCAATTTTGCCTTCACTTTTGATACACAATACTTACAATAAGGAGGGCAAAATAGTAATTTTGTATCTTTTAAGAAAATGACAATCATATCCCCATTTTTCTTATTTTACCCTCATTTTTGATACACAATATTTACATAAATAGGGCAAAATGGTAATTATATAATATTAAGAAAAATATGCTCTTATTAAGAGATCTCATCATCATTGTCTCGTACTCTTTTAAAAATTTTAAAAACTAAACACACTCCTTAATCAAAAACAAAAAAGAAAATGAAATTGTTCACACACAAAGTATGTGCTCATCTTCTAGTGTTATTTTGAAATTAATACAAAATGAAAAATTATTAAAATGTCCTAATGTTTGAACAACAAAATATTTCGTCGTGCAAATACCTATCCAAGAAAATGCTTTTGTAGGCATTACTTCAAGGTTGCGACAAGTTTTGTGGTTCTAAAGATTGGGCAATGAAAAGACCTTTGTGGTGTTGAACGTTGCGACATGAAGTATTTGTCTCTTCAAACTTAGTGCGACAAAGGTTCTTTTGTGGTGTTAAATATTGCAACACAAAGTCCTTAGTCCCTTGAACCATAGTGCAATGAATAGTCCTTTGTCGTGATACATATTGCGCTACGAAGGTTCTTCGTCCCGTAAACCTTAGTGTGACAAATGTTAATTTTGTCGTGCAACATACTTTGCGTGACGAACTTCGTGTTTTTGTCGTGCAAACCCTAACTTCACGAGCTTTGCACGACGATACTTTGGCGATGAAGGTTTCATTGTGCAATTTTTTGCCCAATGAAAATCTTCTTTGCACGTCGTCGCGATAACTGTTAAACGTAGTAGTGTAACAAAAAAAAATATGAAACTATTTTAAAATATCAAAGTTTCCTGAAAACTCTTAAAACTCGATTTAACTATTTAGACGAGATTACTTTGCCGAACTTTGCTTTGTGCTTGATTTCTTAAAACTCGATTTAACTATTTAACTATTCTAACTTCTTACTTCTTAAACAGTTAGGCTAAACTTTTCTTGAATGTACGCATTATCTATTTAACTATTCTAACTTCTTACTTCTTAAACAGTGTGGCAGAACTTTTCTTGAACGTACGCATTATCTATTATATTAAGAGAACCATCTTTGTCAACTTTTTGTCATTTTTTCCAATTTTGCCTTCACTTTTGATACACAATACTTACAATAAGGAGGGCAAAATAGTAATTTTGTATCTTTTAAGAAAATGACAATCATATCCCCATTTTTCTTATTTTACCCTCATTTTTGATACACAATATTTACATAAATAGGGCAAAATGGTAATTATATAATATTAAGAAAAATATGCTCTTATTAAGAGATCTCATCATCATTGTCTCGTACTCTTTTAAAAATTTTAAAAACTAAACACACTCCTTAATCAAAAACAAAAAAGAAAATGAAATTGTTCACACACAAAGTATGTGCTCATCTTCTAGTGTTATTTATGTAATTAGGTTGTTTCGATTGCGTCATGTTGCAATTATATACGGGTGCTCCTGGTGTTGATTATATATACATACTGGAAATGCTAATCACATTTGACATTCTTGTTCAAGAACTGCTGGGCTTGCCTGATTTATTAGCGCGCGCGCGCACACACAACAACCCCCTCCTTAATTTTGTGTCATTTCTAAAATTTCTTACCTTCTTAGCCATATATGCGTTTTAAGTTACAAATTAAACAACCAATATGACTGATTCAATATTAAAACTCTAACAACAATAACACTGATTCAAGATTTAATTCAAAGATTTAATTCTTCAATTTTATTGGAAAGAAGAGCTTTCTATTGTTTGAAGAACTCCTAGTAACTGGAGCCTGGCGTTTGCGAAAAGCTCATCGTTCTTACACATTCAGCATCACCCTTAAAAGCCTCCAGGGCTTCACGTAGACATAATTCTAGCTTAAAAATGACTCTTTGTTCCCGAATCCACATACATACAGTTCTGAAAGCTCTTTTCTTTTTCTTCTTTTTGGTTGGAAAATTCAAGGATCTAAAAATTGATAATTACAAACCAAGATTAAATTAAACAATTTTTGTGCACGTGCGATGTTTTACATTTCACGGCCTCACAAGTACATTATCCATTCTTTTACTTAAACCTTGAACCTTGGACTTTAACCTAGGACTTTCAGAGCCACTTTTGTTTGCAAAATTTAACCCTTTTACTATTCTCACGAGCAAGTACGTATAGCATCCACATCCCACTCCCTTCCTCTCTATATAAGCCCCATGCATTATTCCAGGAAGAGCCAACTTAATTATCTCGATTGATATATCACCAAAATCCCCAGTTATGGCAACGCAATATTCACGACTTTTGGTCTTTGGTCTGCTGCTACTCATCCGCTTTGCATTGACAAATAGCAAAAGCTGCTAATACTACAGTTCCACCCGTCCATTGCGAATTTCTCAACCAGAGTAGTTTCGAACCAGGATTCGTATTTGGCACAGATTTAGCATCTTACCAGGTCAATATCGATGCAGTATCCATGCATGAATTATATGTACTGTTGACATCTTCCTTTTGTATATTTCAGTATGAAGGTGCAGTAAAAGAAGATGGTAGAGGACCAAGTATTTGGTATACCTACACCCACAAACATCCAGGTCTGTGATCTAATTAACCAAATAATAATCAATTAGTGGTAGTATGAAAATTGAGCTACTCCATTTCAAACGAGCATATAATTTATAATTAGCTCCTCAATATTATTTTCTTTGAGGGCGACTAAGTATATACCTACATTCCAACCTCTAGTAGTACCATGCACTTGTTGGTTCGCAGAAAGGATCGCAGATGGCAGCAATGGAGATGTCGTTATTGATCAATATAACCGCTATAAGGTTCAAATCTCTTTAACTTTATTCTCTTGACATTTTGTACTTGATGAGATTCTTAATTTTTAACTTCTTAGTATTATTATATAAATCGCTTGTGCATTATAGGAAGATGTGAGGATTATGAAGAATATGGGGTTGGATGCTTATATGTTTTCTATTTCATGGTCCAGATTGTTACCAAGTAAATTGATCCTTCACATCCTCATATTTGGTTGGGACGACCAATGTCAATATTGTGCATAAGAATTATTTTTCCAACAAGGAAATTACTCTATATATTTACTCTATATATTCTTAACTGAAGTAATGTGATCAAATTGCCTACTGTATAACCCTTATTTTTCTTGTTAATTTTGTTCTAATTATTAAATGGAACGTTAAGTGGGGCCATTAACAGAAGAGGAATTGATTATTACAACAATCTTATCAATGAACTCCTACGCAATGGTTAATCATCCAACCTTAATCATTACATGAGCTCTTAGAACATCCTTGTATTAAACTTTTAATTGATTTTACTGATCATGCATGTATAGGTTTAAAGCCATTTGTGACAGTTGTTCATTGAGATTTTCCCCAAGCTTTAGAAGATGAATATGGTGGTTTCTTAAGCCCTCGTATTGTGTAAGTGAACAAATTTTATTCTTCATATAATGTTGATAATTCGATAGAATACATACGTACTATGTGTACCCATTTTCAAATGTGTATCTATAATGATCATTTTAAAGACTATGCAGAACTTTGTTTTAAGGAATTTGGTGATCGAGTCAAGTATTGGATCACGTTGAATGAGCCATATAACTTTAGTGACACTGGTTATGCTATTGGGACTCAAGCACCGAGACGATGCTCTTCTTGGCAAAACCTAAACTGCACTGGTGGAGATTCAGCTATTGAACCATACATAGTGACACACCACCTTCTTGCTCATGGAGCGGCTGCAGAATTGTACAAGAATAGATATCAGGTTCAGTACTAACTTTTTTTTTGGGTCAGATTATTGGCTCCTAATTGAGATTTTTATATGATCATTATATATAATTGACTTCTAACAGAAGAGAATACTTTGTATAGTGAGATAATTTAAGGTTGTATCTTTTTCTAGCTCCTATTCAACCAAAAATCACTTCATTTGTGTATAGGCATCTCAAAATGGCGTGATAGGAATAACATTGTTGTCACACTGGTTTGAGCCTGCTTCGGAATCAAAGCAAGATAAAGATGCAGCGTTACGATCTTTGGATTTTATGTTTGGATGGCAAGTGTTTTATTAACTTATATGTGAACTCAATTAGATGTTTACTTATGAATTGCAACATTGATACTAGCTAGCAGTACTCTTTATATATGACGCTATAAGCTCATGTCTAGAATTTTTCATGTGTTTTTGGATCCGTTAACACGTGGTGACTATCCACACAGCATGCGATCAATTGTTGGAAAAAGATTACCAAAATTCACAGAACAACAAACCAAGTTGCTAAACGGATCATTTGATTTTCTTGGATTAAATTATTATTCTGCTACGTACGCAACTAGTACACCTAAGAATAATTCAGTACATGCAAGGTACGTAACAGATCCTCACGTTGATCTTACAAGTGAGTGCAAAATGAAAATTTCTTTGCATATATAGTTTTAAGTTCTTTGTTTTTATTGTCCTAGTTTAAGTTCTTAGAATAATTATATTATGATATTTGTAAATATTGTGGCAGCTGAGCTTAATGGAGTACCTATTGGCCCACAAGTATACATCAAATTTATTAGTTTGAGCTATTTGCATTTGGAGGATTATTTGTTTTTGCCCATCATTTACTTATAACTGCTAATAATCTTCATTATTTTCGAATGGTGTTACAGGCTGGTTCAGATTGGTAATATGTTTATCCCAAAAGAATTCACGATCTTGTACTCTACACAAAAGAAAAATATAATGATCCACTCATTTATATTACTGAGAATGGTATGAAATACATACTCTTAAGCCTTGATTGGTTGAATGAGTTTCACATGTATAGTGGTGTACAATGAAGTTAAGTGTTGCAAAGTCCAAACTCAGACTAAATACAAAATTTTATTTCTTAGAGGAAATAGTAGAATTGACTACTACTATCGTCACCTGTGTTACCTTCAAGTAGTGATCAAGTAAGTAGTTATTAACAAATTCATTAAGTATATACTGCCTAGACTTCTTAAGATATGGTTATTTGATCATTATATTGACACAATCCAATTGAATATTTTGTGTGTGCGTAGAAATGGTGTGAAAGTGAAGGCATACTTTCCATGGACATTGTTAGATACCTTTGAATGGGATTCTGGATACATTGTTCGATTTGGTATAAATTATGTGGATTATGATGATGGGCTGAGAGGACACCCAAAACTCTCAACACACTGGTTCAAAAGTTTCCTTAAGAAGAGTTGAAGAAATTCAAAGAAAGCTATTGTTCATTTCATAGACATTTAAGTAGATAATTTTCTTTTTGCTGTCTTTATATTTTAATTCCATTTGTATTTCCTTGCAATAGTGTAAATGTTCTTTGAGATTCAATAATCCAACAAAAATCAATAAGAGTTGTGAATGTTACAGTACAACCTCTCTACAATAATATTATATAAAGGAATAACATCGTTGTAGTCATAAATCAACTTGGGCCAGTTATGCATAGGAATAAACTCCACATTGTAAGAAGTTATAATTTTTCTAATTCCCTTGTAAGGAAACTCACCTCCACATAGTAATAATTGTCAATAAGTACAAGAATATGAAATGTCACAAATGAAAGTTTAAGATGAACTAAAATATTTCTCTAAAGTTGTTTGAGACAGTACTTTATCTTTTAGAGTTGATACCACATTCTTGAGCTTGCGGGTACATATGCAGCACCTTGTCAACATGGACATCTTCTTATTGAAGCCAAAATATTTTTAACCCCTTAGGATTGTCTCCTTCCCCTTCTTGCCTAATTATAGTAATGATTTCTTCTTCAATTAAAACACAATTAACTTTTTGCACAACTCAATGCGAATATTTTCGGTTTGCTGACTTTGCATTTGCTCCCTCATGGGGCATTGTAAGTATTTATAAAATATGCTAAATTGGATTAATAGTCGCTATGGTGAGAGGGTAATCGGAAGATAGCCCCTGTGGTGAAAAAATTCGGATTTAAACCCTCATGGTGAACTTCGTTAGGATTTAAGCCCAAAATTAACATATTCCTCATCTGTTTGTTAACCCATTCAACTTTCATAACCAAAAGAGAAAAAAAACTCATTCATCCAAGGTTATGAATTCGTTCAGCACAATGATACAAAACGAGAATATCCAACTTATAACGATACAAATAGTTTGTCGGAGGATTACAACCACTAGCTTTATTATCTATGGCAACTTAAAAGTTTGACTGTTCAAATCTAGTCCATTTACACAAGATTTCAAATCCCTGGGTTAAATATAATGAACAGTGTGGCCGATTATGTACTTATCACTAAGCAATTTGGAAAGCCCAAGAATCATAGATCCAATGTGATCAATGATTTGAATTTGCTCATTCAATTATGTTGAACAATACACAAAGCAAACAAAAGGGCAGATTCATTGAAATTCGAATTCATGTATTTTGAATAAGATCTCAAACTGTAAATCAGGAAGCAAGGAAGGAAGAGATGAGACTCACCCTCGGCGGAGGAGTTATCAGCATCCATTTCAGGGTGGAGCTTGGCGTAGAGTTGGGGGTTGTGGTAGACAGAGCTGAGGGCAACGAATTCATAACCTTGGATGAATGAGTTTTTTTCTCTTTTGGTTATAAAGGTTGAATGGATTAACAGACAGATGAGGAAGATGTTAATTTTGGGCTTAAATCCTAACGGAGTTCATCACGAGGGTTTAAATCCGAATTTTTTCACCATGGGGGCTATCTTCAATTACCCTCTCACCACGGAAACCATTAATCCAATTTAGCCTATAAAATATACTTAGATAGAAGCATTAAAAAGTGTGCTACATAATATATGCACTAACTTTCAAGGATTAGATCTCTCTTTTCAATTTTGCATCTTGAAAATTGGTAAACACTAGACCACTATTAATGTTGTTCCTTGTATCCATACAACTTTCTCAAGGGATAACTAAGCAAAAAAATTAATATCTCTACACCTCGTTTAAGTAATAACCTTCGGAAAGTTACAAAATTGATTTGGTCCCATCATTATGACTAGGGTTGGAAAAAAAAATAGAAAAATCGAAACCGAACTATTAATATCAAAAAATTTGGTACGGATATTAGTATCACACATATGTTAACTCGGTAAGACTAAACTAAACTGAATTAAATAATATTATATATATATAATGATTTTAATTTTAAGATTATAAATTATTATAGTTGTCGCATTGATTGAGATTTAATCCTAACCGTTCAATTAAACATAACTCTCTCTCTCTCTCTCCTCCTCCCTCTCTGTCTCTCTGTCTCTCTCTCTCTCTCTCTCTCTCTCTCTCTCTTTGACGCGATGCCTTCTCTAACTCTCACTATTTCCTTTTCCTGCCACACCACACCACACACTAGCGATACCACTACCGCGATGCCTCCTTTCTCACTCTCTATCTCATTTGACGACACCAACTATCTCTTTTTCACCTTCGTAGTACAAAAGGTAAGAAATTTCAACCTAATTCGTCAAATTTAATTAGAATTTCGGTTTGGGATTCTGAAATAAGGATTAGGGTGTGGAATGATTTTGAAATTGAATTAAGATTTTGATTTGGGGATTCTGAATAGAATTAAGGTTTCAATTTGAGATTTTGAATTGTAACAACGATTTCTATTTGGGGATTATGAAATAGAATTGGGCTGAAGGCCCCTTACAGATACTAACTCGAAAAACCAAACTATTTTCGTATTATTGAATTTCATTAAACTGAAATAATCAGTTTAGTTTCGGTTTAATTATAACACATTTGTGATTGTGTAAATCACTAGTAGATTGTATTTAGGTTACAAGAATATCTTATCTCTTTATGATTGTATTACTTGCAAGGCAATGAATCCTCTCAAGTATACTATAAAAAAAGGTACTAGACCAGAGGAATTATGAAATCCTATCCTCCTATTTCACTATTTAAATTTTGTATTTTGTATTTTCAGGAGTTAAATATTTATTTTGTTAGTTCAGAATTGTAGTTACAAAGTTTGATTTTTCTCACTTAGTCATTAAAAATTCGTAGAGCTTTCAGGGTCATCTTAGAATTTTCGAATAAAGCTTGATCCTATGAATGCATAGGAGAAAACTGTTCAGGAAATGGAGTTGTAACGAAGGAGAAAGAAGCGAGCAAAGGCAAGGGCAAAATGGTCAACTAAAACTCTATAAATAGAAGGTCCATATTTGTCGGAGTAGTGGAAAGGCTGACCCACGAATGACCTGAAATTCCCCCTCGACCCACAACTTGACCCATTTCTTGGGTGAGCTTCGACGACTAGGCTTGCCATGACCACACCACTTTACTCCACTTGGGGCGGCCCTGAGGGTAGCCGAGGTAGGCAGTCGCCTAGGGCCCCCAAGTTTCGGGGGGCCCCAAATTTTTTATACATCTTGTATATAAAATATAAATAAAGAAAACATAAAAAGCATCACAATTATTTCGTTGGTGTAGTGGAAACGGTTCCACTCCGTTTTCATTGGGGTGGACAGTTCGAAACACCTTGTAGGCATTAGTTAAACTAATGCTTTTTTCAAATCTATAAAATTAAACATAAATTGCTCTTTAAAAATTTTAAATTACAAGAATCAAAAGGAGTTAAAATAATTCAACAAATATTAATTTTGAATGAATTTAAAAATTTCAACTTCAGAAAAAAAAATAACAAAACCTCATGTTAGTGGGTGGTTTATGTTTAAATTCTTATTTATTTTCAAAAATATTTTAAATAAAAATAGTATAAGTAGAAAACTTGAGTTTCTTAAATAAAAAACATACAAAGGCCAATTGTCATGGGCCTACGCGTGTGACAAGAGGCTAGTGAAATTAATGGCCTCAATTGTCCAAATGCAATTTTTTTTCCTTTTGCTTTTGAAAATAACCTAAAAAAATAACAAAAACCAGAATAATCATAACTTTGTAATCCTTTTTCTTTCAACTTCCCAGTCTTTCTATTTCTATTAAATGTTTAAGCAACTATCACTTGGTCCTGAAGATTGTAATTTGTGGTAATCATATCTTTGAATTTAAATTTTCTTTGTCAATAATTTGTTGTTAAACTAGGTTATTCTAAAATTTGATTCGCTAGTGTGTGTTGATTTTAGAAAGAACACAAGTTGTTAGATCCCACATCGCCCAAGAAAGTGGATCCTCTATGCCTTATATGTACATGCCCACCTCTATATAACACGAGGCATTTTGGGAGCTTACCGGCTTCGGGTTCCATCGGAACTTCGAAGTTAAGTGAGTTTGTGCGAGAGCAATCCCAGGATGACTGACCCACTGGGAAGTTCTCGTGTGAGTTCCCAGAAACAAAACATTGAGGGCGTGGTCGGGGCCCAAAGTGGACAATCTCGTGCTACGGTGGAGTGGAGCCCAGGATGTGGTGGGGGCCCGGGCGGGGATGTGACACAAGAGAATCACTTGGCGTTGTTGAATTATTATATTTGTCAATCAAGTTTTATTGTTTTTTTACACTTAGTGCATTTGTGTCTGAAGGCATGTGACATGTAATATTAAGTAATGTTAGTATATTTTTTTCTTTTGATATTAATTTTTAATGATATTCGATGAAGAAATAGACTTTTTATGTAATTAGTGAATTATTTTTACTACATACCAATACACAAAGAGTCAGAGGTCTGAGAACTTTAGGGCCCCACTTTGAAGACTCGCATAGGCCCCTAAATTCTTAGGGCCGGCCTTGTACTCCACTCATACTTAGAAAGAAGCATTAAAGAGTGTACAACATACATACATACATACATGATCTAACTTTCAAGGTAGGTCTCTCTTTTCAATGTTGCATCTCAAAAATTGGTAAATTAATTTAGTTATTTGTATCCATACAACTTTCATAAGTGATAACTAAGTTAAAAAAAGTAATATTTCTTAAATACACCTCTTTTAAGTAATAACCTTCTTAAAGTTATAAAATTTATTTGGTCCCAACATTATGACTAGGGATGGAAAAAAAATCAAAAAAATAGAAAACGAACTAATAAAATATTGAAACATTCGATAACCCAACCCGAACCAAAACAGAAAATTTGGTATGGGATTGATATCACATATACATTAAGTCAGTAAGACTGAATTGAACAAATTTAAATAATATATTATATAATAATTTTAATTTTAAGATTACCAATTATTATAGTCATCGCATTGATTGAGAATTAATCTTAACCCTTCAATTAAACTCAACTCTCCCTCTGTCTCGACCTCCCCTCGTTCTATTCTATTTTTTGTGTGCGCGCGCGTCTCTTGTCTCAACTCTGAAGTGACGCCTTCTCTAACTCTCACTACCTCCTTCTCCTTCCACACACACCACACATCGGCCACACAACTGACACGATGCCTTCTCTTTCACCCTTTATCTTCTTTGATGAGTCCTAACTCTCCCTCTTTCACCTCCGAAGGCTGCAGTACAGAAGGTAAGAAATTTCACCCTCATTCATCAAATTTAATTAGGATTTTGATTTGGGATTCCGAAATGGGGATTAGGGTTTCGAAATTTTACAAATTGTGGTTTTTGAAATTGAATTTGGGTTTTGATTTGGGAATTCTAAGTAGAATTAAGATTTCAATTTGATATTTTGAATTGTAATAAGAATTTCGATATGGGGATTGTGAAATAGAATTGGGCTAAAGGCCCTTTACAGATACCGACTCGAAAAACCAAAACCATTTTGGTATTATCGAACTTTGATAAACTGAAATAATCAGTTCGGTCCCCGTTCCCGTACCGCTTGGTACGATTTTTGGACTTCCCTTTTCGATTCAGTTTTCGAACCAAAACCACACTTAATTATTACTATATAGAAGTTTTACTGTATATTTTTCTTTCTAAAGATCTCATAGGTTGACCTTTTGACGTGCTTAAGTATATAGACGCGGTCAGTTTCAAAAATTCATACACAACTAAGCTAACTCATAGTACTTCAATTGAAAACTCAAAAACTAATGCAAGCTAAAATTCCTGCTAGTGAACACCTTATGTCATGAATATTTAATAAATGACAAATGTTGAATGGTTGTGATGTTAATTATAGCATATGTGTGATTGTGTAAATCACTAGTAGATTGCATTTAGGTTACTAAAAGATCTTATCCCTTTATCATTGTATTAATCGCAAGGCAATGAATCCTCTCCAGTTTACTCTAAATAAAGGTACTAGGCATGAGAAATTGTGAAATCCGGGTCACTCTTAGTATTTCCAAATAGAGCTTGATCCCAAGAATGCGTAGGCGAAACTGTTCGTGAAATGGAGTTGTAACAAAGGAGAAATAAGCGAGCAAAGACAGGGTCAAATTGGTCAATTTGAACTTTATAAATAGAAGGCCCCTAATTGTTGAAGCAGTGGAAAGGCCGACCCACAAATGACCCGAAATCCCCCTTGGACTTGCGACTAGACCTATTTCTTGGGCAAGCTCTAGCGAGAAGGCTCATTGTCACCACCACCACCACCACCACCACTTCACTCCGATTAGACCCATTTCCTGGGCGAGCTATGGCAAATATTTGATCGTTATGAAATTTTAGTCACTTATTATTTGAGGATCTTAGGAATATACAGATCGAAAATCCCATATGCAGGTATTCCGGTTTGACTAATTGGGGTAGTTAACCTTATTATTGACCACGTTGACCGAAGCTTGACTTTTGGCCAACATGTTTCGAATTGTTAGTAAATACAAAAATTAACATTACTAGAGACCTAATATAGTCTAGTTGGCCTACCTTGGTTAGTGTGACATCTTGGGGATGTGTGCTTTGATTGTGTGCTAGTGGCACCTTACCGAAAATTATGTGGTTACTGAGCTTCTAGGTGAGAGTAATGAAATGTGTTTTGTGATGCGTAATTGAAATGTTTGTGAAATGAGAAGGATAGTAAAGAACTATTAAACCATTGTTATCATGTGTTGTGACATTGAACTCGTGCCATGTCTAGTTTCATTAAGTTATTCTAAACTAGGTTTACAAAGTTTTACTCGATTTCGTTGAGTTGGTCAAGAACTGTGTTCTGTTTGGATTTCGTTGAGTTGGCCTATAATTCTTCATTCTTATTCTATTCTGTTAAGTTGGTCTAGAACAGTATTCCATTTAGGTTTCATTAAGTTGGTTTGAAACCCTGCTCCGTCTAGATTTTATTGAGTTGTTTTGAAATCCTGCTCCTTCGTCAATTTTGTTGAGTTGGCCCAGAATCCTGTTGTGGGATTATGATTTTCCAGGATCGGAGTAAGGCGGATCAGAATACGAATGCCTTAGAAGTCCAGTCATGGACTAAATTGCTTCCTAACAGATTTGAATAAACAGAGCTAATTCCTTATCCTAAGGATTGGCGTGGATCGTAAGTAATCACTCCTAATAGGATGCAAAATCCACTTCCTAGATATCATTTGGGATTCCCCCAATTTAATACTGATTCCCTATCCTAAAAGGTCTCTACCTCGACTGGTATAATTAGTCTTCTAGGGTTTATCTCTGGTAACGCTATTATTGCATATTGCTTACTGCTTGACTCTCATAATATTGCTTACTAACTTAACGGTCAAAGAGCCTTTGACCAGCACACCAACCCTCATCTGCCTTGTGCTATTTGGTACTTGCATTTGTATATTATTTTTCAGGTAAACAGATTTACGCGTCTCTACTAGTGGGACCATGATTTCCAAAGCTGGAATAAGGCGGATTGAAGACAGTGACCTCAGAAGTTCAGTTATGGTCTCAACAACTTCAAGCGGACCTGGATTAACGAAGCAGTGGTGCCACCATCATCCTATTCTGGAGCAGTGGACGAAGTTCGAGCGACTTCGCTGAGAATGACCATACTTATTCCATTAGACATAGGGATCTGATCCAGCATGGAGTCAGCCACGCTCTATATATTCTTGGAGTTCTTACAATCTAGTAATTGGCGTGTGTGGGACCATTATTTTATATGGCTAGAGTAAGGCTGATCGGTCTTAGAAGTCTGGCCATGGACTCGGAGCAATGGTGCCACCATCACTTTGTTTCGGAGCAAGGGGCGAAGTCTGAGTGACTCCACTAGAATGATCATGCTTGTTCTACAAGACACGGGATTTGATCCGGTTTGGAATCAGCCAGATCTCAATATGTCTTGGAGTTCATACAATCTAGGGATTGGCGTGCACCACAAGTAATCACACTCCTAAAGAGAATGCAGTATCTACTTCTAGATATCCTTTAGGATTTTCCTGGCTTAGAACAAGGATTTTATCCTTAAAAGGTTTATCTCACAATTCGTATACATACACATATATAGGGTTTGTCTCTGTTAACACAATCTCTACACTCTAATTTTCTCGCTCGCTACTTAAGTCTTATATTTTCTTACTAACTTGAAAATTGGAGTCTTTGGTCGGCACACCTATTTGGCCTAAGTCTTGCTCACAATTGTTTGTTATTTTACAAATTACTCGGATTTATGCATCTCCACCGCTCATGGTGGTGCGCAAATTCGGTTCCAACAATTGATGCTTTCATTGAGAGTGAACTCATATTCCTTTCGATCGAATCACTCACCTTATTGGAAACGTTTTCTAGGCAATCACATGACGACCATACCATTGCTGCATTCGATGCAGACTCTTTCTTCATGGATCAAGTATGGGATGGTTAGTTAAAGATATGCGTGTCTGTGAAGGATCTCCAAAGAAGTTCACAGGCCAGAGAACGAGCGAAACTTAACAGACTCGAGACACGAGTGAAGGACATTGAAGACATCGTTTCCCACCTCGAGGAGCCAACTGTCTAGGCTAAGCTTGCCTAGGCTTCAACAAGAAATGTTGATCTGAACCTATACACACAACCTCAATGACATGCTCCCAAAATGCAACGCAGGAGGCCAATAGGGCCAAGAACCTTTTTTCGACCAAATCCTTGGGAAAAAAACTGTTCTTTGAAATCAACCGCATATGCAGAAACCAGGGACGCCTAGGAGGAGAGCGAAAGGATGAAAATGCAGCATGATGGAAACCTCTAACGATGGCTTTGACCAATGAACCACTCATCGATCGTAACGCATGATGCCCCTTAATCGAAATTTGGAAACCTATTGCTCTCCTCGTGACGACACTTTTAATCGTCATACTGTAGATCTCCAATACTATGGTTAGTCAAGCCTTAATAGATAATCAGGAATTAGTGTCATCTTTCAAAGGTACGGCTGAAAGAATGGGCACCGTCAATGATGTCGACAAGAGGAGAACTACCTCTACTCTATCAATGGCGTCACAGCGCAAACCATAGGAACAGTGAAATTGATCGTTCAAGTGAAACCATACAACTTGGTGACCTTCCAAGTCTTAGATTGCCCATGTCCTTACAACGCCATTCTTGATAGAAACTGGTTGCACAACATGGGAACTATCCACCCAACCAACCACTAACTACCTCATTATCTAGCCCCAATTGAAATTTACAAGAGGCAGAACACCGTGAAAGGCATAAAAGCTGAATCTTCAAGAAAAAAGACCCCCACCATTGAGAGGTAGGTTCCTCACATACATATCCACATCACCTAAACAAATACAATCCAAACTACACGAGTTTGATTCCCTTTCAGGGATATACATCTCCATGGAAAATTCATTTCCTTAACATCGCATCATAGGCTTATCGTCAAAGATTATCCCTGATGTAATTCTTATGTTATATCCAAAGGTGTTTCCAATCGCATGCTGGGGACCAAGTCCCTAAAGAACTTTCGTTTAAAATTCACTAGGGACGAACGAGCAATTCGAACTAAGGGTAACATTCCCTCTCAACGTCACGTTGCAAGTCGTCAAAACCCTTAAATGAGGGGCAAGAAGAGGTATCATCTATCTAGGCTTGTTATTTAGCCATCTTTGAAATGACTTCTGAAGAGGTACCATCACTAAACACATGGTTAATTGGTTCTAGTGCAAGTGGAAGATTATTGGAAATGTACCCCAAATCCAATCATAAGATGATTCATTACAAACATTTCACATGTTAAACTAAACTAGTTTAATGTGAGTGCAAAGTTATTGTTTAAAGCCGTCTCATTAAATGTTATACATTTAAATGATAAGCCCAATGCATATGTAATTAAGAGAATATGATCTAAAGCAGTTAGATTCACAAAACCTTACTCTTTCATGCACATATGCCAAATGTTCTTGATCATAGGACTGAGAAATGTGCATTGACAATTCGGGTAGATCAATAGTGGAGGAGGACAAGTGTGGAGTTATCACACTGTGCGTTGCGGGAGACTTTTGTTTTTAGCTCGTTAAAGCGAGCTTGCATTGGTTGGAACCCATAGGGTAACATTAACTTGATCATGACTTTGTGTATCATGTGCTTATAAGTTGTTGCGGCGCATTGTGCGTCGTTTGATGTGAGTTAATAGGAAGAACTTAAGGAATTATGTAGAGAATTCCAGCCTGCACTCTGAGTGGTAAAATGACGATAATGTTTTTCATGTAGCTTAGAATTGTGTTCCGCAAAATTTTACATAAATCTGACATATGTATCTTTACAATGGCGATCAGGTCCACATTTGCTGCTTTCAGAATTAGCCAAATCCGGCTGCGTTATTCCGTCCGTTGTGTGCTAAGTGAATCATTCCAAACTAAGCATTTAGTCGTAGCTTGTATTGGGAATATCACCTTGTTTTGATCCGATTTAGGGATCCTTTGGCATGGACACGCTTCGAGCCTTTCCTAGGAGGAGCTTTCATGTGCTCCTTGATGTGAAATATTCTAACACTCAAATTAAAATCCTATGATTGTAGTATATGAAAGTAGGGATCGTTTTAGGCCGGGGATTAGAAGGGAGGTTAATCAACACAATTAAGACTCAAACACTAAATTAGACTCTATAGACTCTAAACTAACTTAAAACACTCAAAACAGCAACAAACACTGAAAAAGACTCAATTTTAGACCTAACAAGTGTTTTGGACGAAAATAAACCTTAACTTGACTCAAAAGACTCAAAGAAAACATATTTTGACTCAAATAACAAGACTAAATGAAAGGGGGATTGTTTTTGACGAATTTAAAACTTAAAACAAAAATTTTGTGGAAAACACTTTGTAAAAAACGAAATTAGGTGAATTAAATGGGTGAAAGGCTAGTTAGAGGGTCCTTCTCCACACAGGATATATGCATATAAACCAATTTCCAGTTATTTTTCCTTTAGACTATGAATGACAACGCCCTAAGTTAATTGCATCGCACAACTAACCATCAGATTTTCCTTATTTCATTGAATTAGATGGAATACGCATCTAAACCAAATTATCTTTCTCAAGTTCCCTATATGAAACGCATAATAAAGATACATATAAAAAGTCATTAAGTTTTGTGAAAATCATAAGCATTGACAAGGCATTCATCACCATGAAACGCATGAGACTCATACCAAGGATTTACTTAACACGATTGTGACTAGCAATCTCCAGTACTTGTGAATATAAGCGAATAACTATTACATGAAACCCCCTTATACTCTAGCATCAAATTCATGCATGCAAATTAAGTGTCGACCCTCAACCCACATATAAGCAAATCACATTCATGCCTTAAAAAACAATAATTGGATGGAATCAATTCATATAAAACATATAATCATGACTTCGAATTCACCTCCAACTAAAAAGAAATTAGTTCCACATGTTCGCAAAACAAAGATAATTAAACTTAAACATTAAAAACAAAGATAGAATACACCTAGAAACAATCCACACTCCAATGGTAGATTTCGAACCCTCCTTGGATGGCAGATTGCACAAGTCTTCTTCTCCTTCATTCCTTGCTTGTGGCACTAGGGTGATATGATGTGAATTATGGTGTTTGATGGCTAAAAGTATGAATGAATGAATGAGTGAATGGATGCCCTGAATGGTGCGGCATAGGGTTGTATTTATAGGGCTTAAACCTTAGGGAAATCAGATTAGGGTGTGGTAGAAATTAGGTGGGAAAAGGTTTGCACAATCCTAGGGTAAAAGGACTAGGATTCCACGGCAAAGACTAAGGAAGAAAGGGAAAAGGATTGCAGATTCTAGAGCTTCTAGAATAGGGGGAGGCGCCACTTTTGTAGGAATTCTAGAAACAATGTGTTTTGTGGCAGAAATTGGACTTCTAGAAGGTATAGGGGGTGTGGCACCTTTGTAGAAATAGATAGGGTGTTCTAGAATCTAGTTTATGTATTCAAATGTACATCTAATCCCTTCTAAATAGCTAAAACTATTGCACAAACTGATTTGGATGAGATAAGATAGGATATGATAAGGTTTGTTAAGATAAGGTAAGATAAGGTTGGATAAGGTTCCTTATTTCTTGCTATTTCCTTATCTTCTTTGCATTTGAACTTCTTTCTCCAGATTTGTAGCCTTTCCTAGCCTCTCTTGACTTCAATTTCGTCCATCCATTTTGCTTCATAGTTAAGCTATCCAATCCATGCCAAAAACTGCTCCAAATAGCTTCAAAATGCACTTTCTTGCTCCTTTTGCCATTAGGACCTAAAAACATACGAAAATAGCTTAAAAGACTTTAATAAGTAGTAATTAACTATCTAAATGCAAGGAAACAACATAGCTAAGTAGCATAAATATGCTCCTGTCACTCCTAATGAGATGCCTCAGGTTCATGTGGTTTGGTTTCAACATGAAGTTATGGAGCTGTGTTGTGGAACCATCATGGGTCTTTGTTTTGTTCAAAGCTCCGATCGAACTCGAAACGAAATTTCAGAGTTAAACTTTATGCCTTTTCTAAAGGTGATTGGCCCTCAGAAATTTCTTCCTAGTTTAAGACTTTACCATGCTAGTCAGAGCGATTATGTTGTTGTCAGAATTATTGGCTCCACCATAATAGTTTTGAACTGAGTTTGTCCAATGCTGCATGATCTGGAAATAAGAGGGGATGTGTAATCATCACATATCCCTTTCGCAAAACAATAACAAATAGTTCGATTGTGTTCTTAGTTATTTCATGTTAAAGTGATTTGAACTTTTCAAAGCAATAAGATATTGAACGGAATAACTGAAGGTATTTGAAATTGGTACCAGGCAGAATATCCTATATAAAAATAATAATATGCTGGACTAACTAGTCAAGTCCGCTAGTCAACTAAGACAGAGTTGTTAGTCAAGAAATCAATGATTTAATAATCAATTTCAAATACCATAAGCTATCCTAGTCAGCAAAACCTCAGTTTGTTCTAAGTTATTAATGTGTTAAATGAGCATGATTGTGAGCACATACAATTATATAGTCAAGAGATACATGTAGCATATATATGTATGTGAGATATGTGACACAAAATAAATAACTTTGAACACAAGATATTTTTGGCCGGAAAAACCCACCTCTGGGTTAAAAAACTAGGGACTCTTCACTGAGTCCAATCCACCAGTGAAATCAAGATTCTTACAAAGTAACCACACAAGCTCAATTCTTAGATCCTAATCTATGAAGCAGCTTGTACCTTTGTGCAAATGGACTCCTTTCATGAAGTGGTAGCTCCTCTTGAGCTCTTCACCTTGTGGCACCAAGACCAACACACAAGCTATGCATATGATGGTATAGCAATGGTATGCAAATTTGGATCCAAATTGTCTAGTCAGTTTCTCCAGTCAAATAGTTATAGGAAGAAACTAACGAGAATCCTAAAATAGGCCAGTTTTAAAGATTTGAAACTAGATACACTTGACCAAAAATTTAATGCAAGTCCAAAGACAATGCAATGACTGGTGTTTAATGCATGAATGACGGTTTTGCAACTAGGGTTTCATAAATGAGGAGGAGGAAGAAGGTGGAAGCATAAATGCTCTCTCTCTCTAACTTTTCTCTCTTAACCATATAGTCTGAAAATCCCAACAAAGAAAAGAAACCCTAGCCAAAGATATAAGCAAAATGGATGTTTCATTACAGCTAGCAAGGATAAGGGACATGTGTCAAACTACAAAACAATATGGGTAGATCCACGGCTGAAAGCTGGTAACCAGTAAAAAGGTGTCAGTCAGCCTATGTGGGCAAGTCTTAATTTATGTGCCCAATTGCTGGAAATATGTGCGCACGGCTAACTAGACAACTAAACTAGTCAGAATGAAACATGAAAGTAGACGTGAAATGCATATGTATGAACAAACCTTTTGAAGTGAGATGTGCCACATCCTTGAACATTTCTTCCTAGTAGACAGTCTATAAACAGATAAAAGCGTAAAACTATAATGAGCATGTGGTATATTTACAATGTTGACAAGGAAAGCCAAACCAAAAAGTCTAGACTACACAATCCTCCCCTTTGGCTTTCCTTAACAAAACACCCCAAGCCTAAAGCTAATTTCACTCACTCACACTCAAGAAATGAACGCAGGAATGGATTTTACAAAACAACAGATCTTGGCAAGACCAAGTGAAATTTATCATGGGTAAAAAAGCTTGCAAGGGATTTAAACATAAAAAAAAAAATTTCGCCCCATTTTGTCATGGTAAGACAAAGACAAGGCAGAATACCACAAGCAACCTTCAAATTTGTAGCAAAATACAATGCAAGAAAACATAAGCACATCGAATAAGGAATTAGCAATAAATCATATCAGCATGTTCAAGCAAAGTGAAGGAACCAGTAAACACATGTAAGTGACCCAACTCCCCTAGAAAAGACGTATGCAATGAAATTGAACTCCCCCAGAATTGATGCTCTTCATGAAAACACACTCCCCCATAATCCTAAATTACGACTTCATTTTTCTGACTAGAGACAATGACTCAACAAAATATGAAGATGTCCATTGACGCACAAATTTGAGCATAAGCAAAGAAAAATGTTCCCAAACAACTAAAGGCAGCTCATTAAGATGACAGAGATCAAGATAACAGTTGAATCTTTGCACCAATAAACTACAGCTAAAGCACAAGCCATGAAAGGGATAAGAGAAGGTAGTTTGAATATCAATGCTTGCAAGAGATATTGATAAGACAAGTGTTTGACAAAATAATATGCAATGTAATTCTGAAGAGACAACTCTTCAAGGGCATACAAAGACAGTAATACAGAGATGAACACGTGCTCGTGATGCAACTGTGATGTGTCAAGGTAAGGGGATAGGATTGAGGATAGCCATCTTGAAATCATGGAACCAAGCACATAGTCTCAAAAGCATTCCCAAAGTTAACCAAGGTTTTAATAATCCATTGACTTTAAGAAACAACACTTCTTACATAATATGGACAATGGACAAGACTCGCAAAAAGCAAGGCATAAGCCTTGGAAGAAAAGCTAATTTTGGTGAAGAACTTTGAGTGAGGCACCAATTTGAGAAATGCCAAGGTCATTTGGATGAAGGTGAAATTTTGATGAATCTCCATTGATATTTCAGAGAATTTAATATATGACCTACGAAGGCGGATCTTGAAGCAGTACTCATGACATTGCATGGAAGGCCAAAATGAAGGGATTTTCCCATGTGATAATATTTACTTTCTTTTGAAGACCCCCTTCATATAATACTCTCCCGTTTGAATTTTTGTTTTGATTTTAGGGAGAGGACAAAAAGAAGAGAATTGACACATGATCCAGATTATAGAGTAAGTAAAGTCACTACCACTCAATTAGGACCAAAACAACATTAAATTCAAAAACACCATTAGATTTGGATGATTGGAAAAATGATTTTTCAGAGGCCATCTGAGAGAATTGGGAAAACCTTTGACATCACAATGAAAAATTATCCAAGGCTAATCCACATATTACTAACAACGTATGATAGATAAGAGATGCATACAGAGAGTAAAATGAGATTATTTTATGAGATAACTGACCACACAAAAACATGCATAGAGACTAAACAAAATATTCAATTATTGAAAGCAAGGGTATACAACCTATTCAAATCATATCACAAAGACCAATAGACCATCGAAGATCTTCGTACCTTCGATTATCTAGGGCTTTAGTGAAAATGTCAGCTAGCTGTTTTTCAGTTGGCACAAAGGTTAAGGTAAGAATTTTACCTTCCACAAGATCTCTAATGAAATGATACCTTATGTCAATGTGCTTGGTTCTTGAATGTTGGACCAGGTTCTTGAAAATATCAATAACACTCATATTGTCACAATAAAGAAGAAAGGTGGATTGAGAGATACCATAATCACTGAGCATTTGCTTCATCCACATTAATTGAGTGCAACATCTACCGGCAGCAATATATTCAACCTCAGCTGTAGACAAGGAGAACGGAAATATAATTAAATTTATAGTTTTGAAAAGGCCAAAAGATGCTTTGTATACATATTCATGTTAGTCTTTAAGTGCTCCTGCATTTAATCTAATTAATATTGATTGAACATCTAATTGGCTTTTACTTAAAATAATGGGAAGACATCTTATTATGTTCTTGACTGGGGGTTAAGAAAAAATAAAAATTGATTTTTGTACTTTATTAAATCTATTAGAATTATATCACATAGTTTTGTTTCTTGCTATGCCAAGCTACCAGATTGTTCCCAACATAGAAACCTCCCCTAGAGATGCTATTTCGATCATCAATGCACCTAGTCCAATCGGCATCACTGTATCCAACCAAGTTGGTGTTGGTGTCATGCGTATATTGTAGCCTAAAATCAGTAGTTTCACCTACATATTTGATAATCCTCTTAACTGTCAATAGGTGAGACTCTTTAGGACAACTTTGAAACCAAGCACACACCCTAACTGCAAATGCAATGTCTGGTCTACTTGCCGTTAAATAAAGTAGGCTTCCAATCATACTTCTGTTTGCTCAACATCCTCGCCACTCAAGTCCTTGTGAATTTTGGCACATGTACTCATTGGTGATCTAGCAATTTTTGATCCTTCAAGACCAAATTTCTTCACTAAATTCTTGGCATATTTGGCTTGAGAGATGAAAATTCCATCATTTTCTTGTTTAACTTGAAGTTCAAGAAAGTAGTTTAGTTCACCAATAAGGTTCATTTCAAACTCACTGGTCATCATATCAATGAACTGCTTCACAAGAGAATCAGAGATGGAGCCAACAACAATATCATCAACATACACCTGAGCAATCACAACATGAGACTTCACCTTCTCTACAAGCAGTGTATTGTCAACTGAGCCACATATGTAACCATGAGCAAGAAGATGAGAAGAAAACCTATCATACCAAGCACGAGGAGCTTGCTTGAGACCATAAAGAGCCTTCCTCAATTTGTACACGCCGTTAGGATTATGAGGATCTTCAAAGCTTTTAAGTTGTTTCACACTTCTTCATTAAGATATCCATTAAGGAATGTGATTTTGACATCCATTTGAAATAACTTGAACTTTAAATGGTATGTCATCAAAATCAACACCTTCAAGTTGAGAGCATTCTTGAGCAACAAGCCTGGCCTTATGTTTGATCACATTTCTTGACTCATTAGACTTGTTCTTGTAAATCCATTTTGCGCCAATAACATTAATGTTCGATGGATGATCAACAAGGGACCAGACTTCATTCCTCTCAAACTAATTCAGCTCTTCCTGCATAGCCAAAATTTATTCCTCATCAATTAAGGCAACTTTGACATTATTGGGCTCAATATGAGACACATAACACACATTGACAACTTCATCAGCAATTTGCCTTCGAGTTCTAACTCATTTATCAACAAGACCCATTATTTCCTCATTATGATGACTTCTGGCCCACTTTGTCTTATCCTTAAACAGAATACGAGGATCTTGGTCAGGCTTGATTCATTCTCTGTGTCATTTTCTGACAACTCGCTTGACTCAACAGAAGTTTCACCTTTAGCCTTCAACGGAAAAGAGAACAAATCAACATTTTCAACATCATGAGCAGGAAGAATAATGGAATCATCAACTTCAACATTTATGAACTCCATGATGGTTTTTGTTCGTAGGTTGAAGACCTTATAGGCCTTACTGGTGTTGGAATACCCCAAGAAGATTCCCTTATCACTTTTAGTATCGAACTTGGTAAGGTGTTTTCGATCCTTCAAAATATAGCAAACATTTCCAAACACTATGAAGTACTTCAACATTGGTTCTTTACCTCTCTAGAGTTCATAAAGAGTCACATTAGTGCCTGGCCTGAGAAGCACACGATTAGAGATGTAACATGCAGTATTCATGGCTTCAACCCAAAAATGTTTTGCCAGATTCTTGCTATTCAACATTACCCTAGTAATCTTAATTAGAACACAATTTTTCTTTTCAACAACCCCATTTTGTTGAGGAGTGATATGAGCAGAAAATTCATGTATGATGCCATTGGTTGAACAGAATTCATTAAAAGGAGCATTCTCGAAATTAGTTTGATGATCAGTTCTAATTCTAACAAGAGAAGGACAACCAGTCAGAGATTCATTTAGCATTACTTTGTACACAGTAAGAAACTGTTGAAACATATTTAATTTTTCCCTCAAGAAACATACCCAAGTATATCTAGAGTAGTCATCTACAATTACCAGAATATACTTTTTTCCTCTAATAAACAAAGATTGGATTAGACCAACAAGATCCATATGCATTAATTGTACAGGCTTGGAGTTTGCAATATCATTTAGTCTCTTGTGAGCCAATTTGGTTTGCTTCCCTCGTTGACAAGATCCACAAACATAATAGTCTGAGACTGAAAGATAAGTTAAGCCTCTAACAACCTCACTATTTGACAATTTATGAAGATCTTTGAAGTTGACATGACCAAGTCTTCTGTACCACAACACATTAACATCATCAATAGTTTTGTTGCACTTTGAAAAATCACCAACCTTTGAAGCATCAAGAATGTAACAATTGTCTCCAAATCTAGGAAGAACCTAAATATTGTTTCCATGTTCATCCACAATTCGATAGTCTTTCTTGGAGAAGCAAACTTCATCTGTCACTTCATCGCACAATTGGCTAATGCTAATGAAACTCGACTTCAAACCTTCCACATAACTAACATTCTTGAGCTAAGGAAGATCAGGGATATTAACAATACATTTTCCAATGATTTGGAACTTGTCGCCATTACCAAAGACAACCCCACCGCCTTTGAAGGGTGAAAGAGATATGAAAGCATCCTTGTCCCCAAACATATGATCAAAGTACCACTGTCAAGATACCATACATTTGGTTTGGGGGCACGGAGAACATTAAGAACAACTAAGCATTTGTTAGAGACTTTCCGAACCCATTTGGAACGAGGTCTCACACTTTCCATACTGGATGACTGCACAAGTTGAGCAATTATGTTGACTTGATTGACCAGTCGATCCACCTGGTTTTTCAAAATATCATTCTTCCCAGAGTGAAGTTTCCTACACTTAGGACGAATGTGGCCCAATTTACCACAGTGATGACATGTGGGAATAAATCTAGACTTTGAGCTTGGATTGACTTTTTGTGCCATAGGAAAATATTCCTTCACAAATCTTGATTTGGTACCCGTTGAGTTTGAGTCATTTTCCACGTAACCAATGCCACTTTTGTCACCATGAAGTTTCCCAAGACTCAGTAACTTGTCAATTTTTTCAGCCCAATGGTAAGACGAATAACCTTGTCATTTGCTTCAACACATGAATTTGGTTCATCAAGTTTTCTTGAGATTCTCGCAATTTTTAAACTTGAGCTTCAACAGCAGCAATAACATCATCTTTTTCCTTTTTATCATTGTAAGTAGAATACTTCTCATTCAGCTCCTCGATATGTGCCTTAAGATAACCAATCTTTCCATCCAGTTCAGTTCTGACTAGATGAAGAAACTTATTTTCTTTCTGGAACTCAACAACCTTCTTGGTCAGCTCAATATTTTCTACTTTCGTAGTACAAGTCTCGTATAAAAGATTATCATACTTGATGCACAATTTATCATACGTCATCTCCTCATTGTCATTCTACACTAGATCATCATCACTCAAAGATACTTTCTCCATTAAAGCAACAAAAGCAACAATTTTTTCTTTATCATCTAACGGCTCATCAGAATGCACAGACCCTTCACCTTCACTTTCACTTCCAGTAAACATCATTGCTTTATCCCTTTTTTGACTTGATTCCCTGTTGTTTGCACATTCAGCAGCATGATGTCCACTACCACATAAGAAAAATATAGACCAGATTCTCCAGATAAGGATTTTACCTCCTACTTGTGAACCTTCCTTGTTTTATACCGAAAGCAATCTTTTCATGTGATTGGTACTTTGAGTTTACAGAGGACTCCCCAACCTTTTTTTTATCTCTATTCCTTTATTATTGAGAAATCTTCTGAATTGGTTGACAAATAAGGCAACATCATCTTCTTGAGCTTGCTCACACGGTACATTAACAATCTTTGCATTTTCAACAATGTGAAGAGAAACATCACTCCTTTTCTTGGCATCATCCTTCTCCATATCCAGCTCCGTTTCATAAGTGATAAGCTTACTCACCAGTTTTTCAAGTTTGATCTCATTCAAATCTTGAAATTCTTGAATGGCAGCCTTCTTAGATATGAATATCTTGGGCAATGATCTCAAGATCTTCTGAACAATGGTGGTTTCCTCAATAGGTTTGCCCAACCCTAAAGCTTCATTTGATAACATTTCAACTTTTTCTTAGAATGCCAAGGACTTTGATTATTTCATCCTCAAGTTCTCAAACTTTGGAAGAGTCAATTGAAGTTTAAGATTCCTCACTTGTTTTTCTCCTTCATGAAGCATTCTGAGCTTGTCCCAAGCTTGCTTGGCCGTTGTGCAACATCGAATATGTGCAAATTGAGTTGGATAAATGGCAGTGACAATGGCATTTCTTGCTTTTCTGTTTGCCATGGTAGAGCTAACTTCATCAGGAGACCATTCTACTTTAGATTTAATCACAGATTCACCGTTAATATTTCTTGATGGCGTTTTCCATTCAAGAGTAAGATAGTCAATAACAATTAAGTCTTGAGCTTCCAGAAAGATTTGATTTTTCACTCCATGTAGCATAATTAGATTCATCAAAGAATGGAGGAGTATTGCAAGATGTACCAACACGATCATGATCCATGGTGAGATTCCACCCAATACCAGTAAAACCTAGAGATCACTCTATGTATATCAAGAGAAAAGCTCTAATACCAATTGAAATTGGTACCAGGCGGAATATCCTATATATAAAAATAATAATCTGCTGGAATGACTAGTCAAGTGCGCTAGTCAACTAAGATAGAATTGTTAGTCAAGAAATCAACGATTTAATAATCAATTTCAAATACCATAAGCTATCCTAGTCAGCAAAGTCTCAGTTCGTTAAAAAATTAGGGACTCTCCAATAAGTCCAATCCACCAGTGAAATCAAGATTCTTACAAAGTAACCACACTAACTCAATTCCTAGATCCTAATCTACGGAGTAGCTTGTACCTTTGTGCAATCTTGCCTTTCACGAGATGGACTACTTCGGTCTTCATGAAGTGGTAGCTCCTCCTGAGCTCTTCACTTTGTGGCACCAAGACCAACACATATACTATGCATATGATGGTATGGCAATGATATGCAGATCTGGGTTCAAATTGTCTAGTCAGTTTCTCCAGTCAATCAGTTGAAAGAAGAAACTGACGAGAATCCTAAAGTAGATCAGTTTTAAGATCTGAAACTAGATACACTTGATCATAAATTTAGGTGAACATTAATGAAAAGCTCCCAGTACTGTTCATTTTAACGAAAAACCACATTTTTACACTAAAAAGTCAATCCTGGTACTATTTACTTTACCTTTTATTTTGTCCTTATCGTTAAAACTCAAAGTTTTCAAGCCATTTTCATTAGTTTTCCTTAAATTTAATGCAAAACCAAAGACAATACAACCCTATTCTTCAATGATTGGGTGTTTAATGCATGACGGACGGTTTTGCAACCAGGGTTTCATAAATAAGGAAGAGGAAGAAGGTGGAAGCATAAATGTTCTCTCTCTCTCCCTAGCCAAAGATATAAGCAAAATGGATGTTTCATTTTAGTTAGCAAGGACAAGGGATATGTATTACACTACAAAACAATCTGGGCAGATCCACGGTTGAAAAATGGTAACCAACAAAAAGGTGTCAATCAGGCCATATGGGCAAGTCTTAACTTACGTGCCTAGCTTGCTGGAAATCTACACGCACAGCTTACTAGACAACTACACTAGTCAGAATGAAACAGGAAAGTAGACGTGAAATGCAGAATTGTTCTTGGTATTTCAGAGGACAGATTTTTCACTTGGAAAGGTGGATGGAGGAGTTTAGGGAATCTAACCCTATAACTTTCTTGACGTTGTGAGTTCAAATCTCTCGAATACCTATCTAGTTTAGAGTTGGTTCTATAAACATAAGGGTTTGTTTCATAAATTGTCACAAACATTCATTCAATATATAAATTGTGAGGGATGCCATTGAAGTCATCCAAAAACAAGTAACAATCTGGAAGGAGATTAACAAAGAATCCCCAAATACATGAAATTCATCCAAAACAACTACAAATGTGGAGAAATAATTTTAAAACATCCCTAATCAACCAATTATCCAATACATTAAATTCATCTGAAACAACTACAAAATGTGTCAACAAATGGACTCCAACACCACATATCAACAATATAATATTTGTTTATGCAATAACATTGTTCGTCACCAGTCATTCTATACTAACATTGTTTCTACACTAAAATTGTTAATTACCACTCATTCCACAGATTGTGTACCCCGTGCAACATGTCAATTGTCATCCTAAGTCGGAATGCAAGGACATTGGACGACGTAATTACATCTAAAGGAAGTCTAGTGGACAAGAACTCAATCACTTTTAAAGTAAAAATACCACAATCCCCTATGCCATACAACAATTCAACAAGTTTCTCTGACAACTTAATAATTTACCTGAACTCACTAACAAATCAATAAAATTTCAACTCATCCGTTGTCTGGGGACCTTGGACTTACCATGATCAGCCAAGGTCCTTTCTTCCCCTCCCTTGACAGGCTTTGGAGGATATCTGGCAACACGTGGGCGATGAGAGCCAATTTTGTGCATGCTTGGCACGAGTGGGTTAGTGTCTTCATTGACTATACGCAATTATTCCCCCAGCTTTACGATTCATCTCAACGGCAACCCAATAGTGATCAAGGTTCAGGGGCATATAAACCCTTTCGACATCGTCTAGCCATGATCAACCAAAATCCACCCCTCCCCCTTCATTGTTTCCAACAACACCGACTAAAATTATTTGAACAAAATGTCTTTTATGCCTTTAGTTAATCTTTCAACCGTCCTCGTATGATGGTAGCATTCATAGTAGGTCTATTCACAAGTATAAAATAAATAAAATCAACATGTACAACACTTCATCAATACAAAAAGACACTCAATATCACATTTGTCAAACTTTTCAATATTAGGAGAAATTTAGTTGGATACATTACTAGAAACCAGTCTGTTATGTTAGTGGTCAACATTCTCTGTACCCTTCGAGCCTAGTCCTGATGTTTTAGCAAGCGATAAAACAGCAAGTGAATGTGCTGCAATATACAAATTTTAATTAAACTTTCACCTCGATGCAATCTGAAAACATTTATATCACACCATAACAACTAGGGTTTAGTCACTTACATCGGATGACAATGACCCTTCCTTGTCAAGGAACCACCTCTGAAAATTGGTGTCTCCACTGTCATAATCTCAAACTGAGCAACCGAACTAACAAAGTAACTAAAAAACAGTAAGGATCATCATTGTATTCATTTAATGAATGTAATTTCCCATACATAAAATCCAAACGTTAATGACTAACTTACTTCTTCTCGTTCTCCTTCAGCTTCATGAAGTGATAGAAATACTTCATCACCTCAACCATGCAGTTTCTATCAATGGCTTGAATTACCTATTCTCTTTGCACAACATCCTCCTTAGGCTCACCAGCATGGAATTTTTTTGCACTCTGTGACGTCAAATATCAACATCGTAAGGCGAACTACTTTCATTTTCTTCTTCTGCCCCCTTTTGATTCCCACAAAATTGACGGCATCCTTGTGTACAAGACCTTCCTCTTGGTTCCTAAATGCTCACCCTCAAGTGTGTATATAACCACTTCATCAACATCATCAGAACTTTTACATCTCCGTACTAGAGATGGAACACCATGAAAAACTATTGAACCTATCCATATCCTCCACGAGGTAGAGGTTGTCTAGATTCACAGTGATATTGGCCTTTGCCCTAATCAACACAGCCTCAGCAAAGTATACCAAACGTAGCTTGAAGGCATCCTCCTTGTTCTTGCACTCTTTAAAGGCCATTTCAAACACCCTATAAGTAACATATATTTTTTTGGTGACTTTCTTCGAGGTGGCCTTGGCTTTACCTCTGCCCTTTTTCTTTCCTGCCCTCACTATTTTCACCTACCGACCCTAATTTATTGGGATAATACTACCCCAGCAACCTAATCCTTTCTGGCTCAACCTTTACGTCACAGGGTTCGTCACATCGTAGCCCGGTAATGAGGCATAAGTCCTGCTTTGTGAACCTGGTAAATTCACAACCTATTAAATAAGTTAATCCCTCTAGGTCCTTAATCCCTCGATGTGCCACCGTATGGAGAGACAGCTCATGGATCAATTGCTCACTAAAGGCCAATTCATCCACACGCTCAAGGTGGCCAAACCAGGATGCCGTAAAGGCACCAAGCTGTGCCTCATTAAAATTTCTCACTATCAATCCTAGCACATGGGGGGCCTGGGATAGGTTGTAAACCCTTCCCCTATATGAATCTTCTTCTTTGGTTGCAAATTGAATACCGTGGATTGTCATATCATGTACACATAAGAATACACACACAACAACAATCAACAACACATAACCTTACAACAACCTACCATGAAAGTTTCAAAGCTATACATCTACTGTGAATAGAGCATCATGACTTAAGCAATTACAAGTCCCACCATAAATTAACAATAATTTAGATATAAAAATTAATCCCAACTCAAAACTTCAACTTTACCAAAATAACAATTAAAGACCTAGCCTCTACACAACCCATCAACATCGCTTCATAACTTCACAATGCACCCACATTTCCCAAAATTCACATGTATCCACCAATTTCAACTAATTACATCAACAAACATGGATCATTAACCTTCAAACTAACTTAATTAATCATAATTAGCATAAAAAAAAAATTAAATTTTAGTATTCCATTTTCAAAATTCACCAAATTTGAAATTAACTGTGGGGATTCAAATATGACGTCAGTTATCATGCAATGACTTTGAACCCAACTCAAATAAAGCAAAAAGCACGTCCTTTCTATGGGATTGCAATGAGGTCGATTGGACACCCCTGAACCAAATTCCCCTAATTTTCTTAAATGTTGTCTAGAATTGCAGTGACGCCAAAGAAGACAAGCACATCACAACTACAAATGGGTTTGGAATGGGAAGCAAGTTTTCAAACAAGAATGAAGGTTTCGATGAGAAGGATGTTTGAGCATTCACGGTAGATGGAGAATTTTGGGAGGAGAAGACAAATTTAAGAAGGTTAATATTGATGTCGAGGAGGGTGAGAGTTTAAATAAACAATAATAATTGAATTGATGCCAAGTACCATTTTTATTTAGTGACAGGTCATTTATAACCCGATTTCACCCTAGCTCATTTTGATGGATTTTTTTTCGGCCATTCAGATTTAATCCAACAAATCACATTCAGTTTGCGTGCAAAGTCCACAACATGAGGCCTGCACCTTAAAAAGCGCGATAGAAATAAGGTTAATTATTTCCAACCCTTGGGTTAAAACCTAAAATTTTTAACTCAAAAAATTTAGGTTTTAACCCAGAAACATATTTTCTGCTCCAACCCTTATAGGTTAAATTTTTAGTCCGAGATCATTAAAGAATGAATTTAGGATTCTTAAAGTAAATTTTAAAAAAAAAAATTATGTACACTATCCTAATTTAATTTTATGAACATTTTAACCTAAAAATATTTAGATTCCGATAAATATTGACAAATCACTAAACCGACATCATGAAACTCGTGGAATACTATGAAAGAATAAGAAGTCGATAAAAAAATTTATTATTTTAGCCGTTGGATTTAAATTTGGACCGTTAGATCTTTTTCTTTTTACCATTAGATTTGATCATATTAGATCTTAGCCATTGAACTCAATAAATTTATAAATATAAAACAACAAAAAATACACATATACAGTGGCGCAATCCACTAACCCAGGGAGGATTTTGGGCTAAATTTGCCCTAAAAATGAGTTTTGGGTTAAAACTCATATTTGACCCAGGGATTAGAGCAAGTTGATGTAGGTTTAGAATCTAAAATTTGAGTTTTACTCCAAGGGCTGGAGTGGGTCTTAGAAGGTTTTCTGTACAAACCTGGCAGGTCCAGCTGCAGGCTACAAGCTTTTTACTTACTATTTTTTAGGCTAAAAAGCCTTTTCTCTTAATGTCGAAATTTGAAATTGAAGAACGTACAAACATACTCAAAACTATTCACCACCACCCGGCTACCCCTGACATCTCCACCCTCTTCCCTCACCTTCTCCTCCATGGAATTATTATGTCTCCTTTTGAAGTATCAACTATGTGCGTGTGTTGTTCAGGTAGAGAGCAACTTGCATGGAACGTGTTCATTGCTACGTGGTATCCTGATCTAATAATACATAGACATGCGGAGAAAAACTTGTACTTAACAATGTATTAGTGGATACATAATGTCACATGATGGTGAACTCGTTCCATGTAAGCTCTTATTGTGGGGAGAGAGCAAAAATGTGATCCAATATTTGGCAGATTTTGGTATGTTGGTAGTTTATTGGGAGAAGTTGTTTAGTATGGCGGCCACCAACTTGGAAACTGAAACTTTTTTTTTTCGTCAAAGGAAACTGAAACATAATATATAGTAATATGGATGGAGTCGACTTATAATTTTAATATATAATATAAACAAACATTCACAAATATTATAACACAACTGGACCAGTTATACCATGTGTCGTTGCTCCAAAAAAAACACAATAATTTCTATTTGTCTGTATTTTTAGCATAAGATGACTCTTCAAACAGGGATTAAATCTTCAAATGGCTTCCGAATAGGTAATAGACAGTTCACACCAAAAATATATCTACTTACAAAGCCCAAAAGAGAACATGTATTTTAATCACCATAAATCTACAATATATAAAGCCAATGGAAAAGTGAATAGTTATTTGGTGTCATCAAGCTTCAATGAAAAGATTTGGACAAAAATGCCCCCAATACCAAAACCTTCAATTGCATCCCAAAATAATGCATCAAATAAGGTAGGGGCATTTTCATAATTTTAACAGTATTTGTTTAATAATTAATTTTTTTTGTGTTTTTTTTTTTTTAAGTGAATGGAAAAGGTAAATAATATTTTGGTGTCACCAAGCGTCAACAAAAATGTTTAGGCAAAAATGCCTCCAAGACGAAAAACTTCAAAGGCATCCCAAAATAATGCATCAGATAAGGCAGGGGCATTTTCGTCATTTTAGCAATATTTTTTTTAATAATTAATTTCTGTGCTTTTTTTTTTTTTTTTTAATTAGTGCCTCACAATAGGCTAGCAATAATGTGATTCAATTTCTCTATTTTTAAACACATTTAAAACATCTTCAGATGCATGTAATGCCGGTTATAAAAAAAAGGTCTTTCATGAATAATAATATGATTAAATTAGTTGTCAAATAATTTTTTTTTGTTCCTAACAAATGATATTGTCTACATTAAGAGGGAGGGGGTGAGCTTAGTCTCATAATGTGCTAGCAATAATGTGATTCAATCAATTGTTTATGAAATATTATTTTCTCTATTTTAAACACGTTCAAAACATCTTAAGAGGTGTGTAATGCCGTTTATAAAAAAAGTCTTTTGCACGCGGATAATAATGTGATTAAATTAGTTGTCAAATGACTTTTTTTAAACAAATGATATTATCTACACTAAGGGGGAGGGGATGAGCTTAGCCTCGTAATAGACTAGCAATAATGTAATTCAATCAATTGTTTATGAAATATTATTTTCTTTATTCTTAATGTAAATTCTATAGAAACTAATTTTATTATGTGAATTCAGCTGCTTTAATTAGTTTACGAGGGCTTTCTTTTAGCATGATCTAAAATTATTCATTTACTTCAAATATTTAACTTTCTTTTTGTTAATTTACGCTAAATACATTTAAAACGTGTAAGTTGCGCGTAGCACGCCGTGATTCAAAATATGCCTTTTACACGGGCGTGAGCACTCGCATAAAGGCTAGTATTGTTTAAATACATAGTTACACAAACTATGATCAGTTCTTCCTGGATCTTTAAAATAACAACTTGCAAAAATCTGCAGAAACCTAACGAATCGCAGTTTGGCGGATAAACTTTTCGTTCTTTCATCACATAATGTTTCATAACTATAATATGATTGAACGAAATGCTTCAAAGATCAGAGAGGCACTTTCCATTAATAAAGTCAATGACTTGGGTGACCCTCTCTTCAAGAGCAGCAGTTACAGCTGCCAAATTTTTCAAGAATTCTTCAGCAGTTGGTTTTTCACCGTCTACTATGTCAGTCACGGCTTTAACAAATATGATTGGGACTTTCAACAGATCTGCAACGTAAGCAACAGCTGCCCCCTGAAACGCAAAAAATTTCAAAGAGTTGCTTTAATGGATTATGGAAGTAAACTTCAAAATTACTTTAAGAAACACAGATAGGTTCGATACTTTTTGCACGAAGTAAGCAGTGATACTAAGATTTAATACGTTAAGAAGAATATGCTAATATTACCTCCATGTCTTTAATTGTAGCATCATTTGCAATGATCGATGCTTCGTCCTGTGGGGACATATCTAGGGAGTTTCCAGTGGACAGTTTACCAACCTGAAGCATACGCACAAATGTCAATGACACTGAGCACTTGCGATGCTATCAAATAAAGGGAAAAGGAAATCCAAGATCGTGATAAATAAAATCTGCACCATAATTTACATTCGTATGCCTAACCGCATTAGTGTAGATAATGGAGAACACCAATTTAAAACGCAAACCGAGCAGCAGTATATCAAGTGATTTGGAAGTAATTCAATTTAAGGGGTGACATATTTAAATAAGTCCAAGCATTTTTCTGCATGGTAATTACCTTCAGATTAAGTTCCTTTTGAAGATTCGGTGACGCGCAGGCTTGCCGTAAACCAACTCCATATAGATCAAAGACCTGTAGAAGACATACATACAAGGCAGAGAAAAACTGAGTACAAAATTTCAAATACGTAATTACCATGCAAATGGCTACATCAATATTCCAATACAGCAGGAAGGTGGTTCGTAGCGAAACATTATTCCCTTTAGCTAGGAATAGATATTGCATCTTCTGCTAAGTCGAAATAGTGCTGAGATGAGAAAGATTATTGTGGTTTGAAACATAATTTGATTAAGGCTTCTAGTTGGCGTCAACCACATGACAATACACAATATGGCTTTCTCCTCAACTTTCAATTCTATGTTTGGAGTATCAGAAGTGTAGATACTCAAAAGTTTAGTTGAATTGAACAAAGGGTCAAGGCTAAAGTGTTAACATCTTCCGATAAATTATGAGTACTTTACCCCTTCCAATTAGAACACCAATTTTTTACTGCTTTAATCTTTCTAGGCCACTTTTAAAAGCAGCAACCATTCAGTTCAGTCTACAAGATCATACAAAAGTCACTGACATTTACTAAAGGCACTGGACTAAGATTTTGGGGCCTCTGTATTTGTAAAAGGACTGCTGTTATCAGAAAATACTGCAAACAGGAATTGTTATCTATCGTCCAATTAAGCACACAATTTCCTTACAATATGTTAAAGAATCAATCAGGTGACCGTTGGACATGTGGGGACCAAATATGTGCCAAATCATCATACTAACAGAATTTTAAACGGAAATTGACGGCAAGGACCAATGGTGCACGTTTTGCTAAATTCAGGGACTTAAATTAACAAGTTTTAAGTTAATTCTAAACTAGCTTGAAAGTTCAGGGATCGTCTATCCCTCTTTCCCTTCCCATCCTTTGCCTGCTTTCAATTTATACTATACTAATAAAGGCACCCAACTTATGCACGAACATAAATTTAGATTATTTGCTCTCTTAAACAAGCACGAAAGCACTTCACTACAAAAACTGAGAAACACTCACAGGAATAGGTATCCTTCTGTCATGGTAAGCAACATCACATGCGAGATACACATCACCGATGCAAGCTCCTTTGGCCTGAAAGCATCCATCAATCAGTCATACATAATATGTCAAGATGCTTCATGAATACACATGTCAACATACTTAATAAATAAGTTGTGTGTGTCTGTTTGTGTGCTCGGTGATGCAACTATGGAATTGTGATTTACTTTAATTATATCATGATCCCCGACTCCCTACAGTGTAACAGTTGAAATCTTCAAAATTTTCATCTTTTATAGGAAGCTACAAATTCTCCAATTAATAGTGCACTGAGAGAAAATAAAAATGAAACTTAACACTTATCCTATAAGGAGAAGAGCAAAGTGGGTATACCTTAAAACCACCAGCAGTGCCTGCATTGATAATTAGGTCAGGTTGTAATGCTTGAATGGAAGCATAGGTCACAAGAGATGCAGAAACTGTGCCTACACAATCAACCCCTGCAAAGAAATTTGAGGAAGCACCTCTTCATTTAAGTTCTGATTAAACAAGAGTGACCAAAACGAAGGAAGAAACAATCATAACATAAGATGATTTTCAAGGAGTGGTAAAATTTTAAACACAAACCTCATCTTGCTTTAGAAAGAATCTCATGGATTCACTGGATGATTTTGATAGACTGATACAGTAGAAGTTGAGTACTGAATTGAACTTTAGGGGTAGTTAATTAAGGGTAGTGTTATTCACACACCCCTTTTTACTCCCACACACTCCTGTTAATTTTTGTCCATTGATCTTCTTCAATTTATTCAATTCGACGGCCAAAAAGTGAGAGGGTGTGTGAGAAGTAAAAATGGGTGTGTGGATAGCACCCCCCTTAATTAACTACAGGCTAGGCCTCTTGTGCTATCAGCTGTCTGTACTAATTAGTGATGTATATGGGATTCTCATGGTCGCTAAGTTGGCTTGTTTCGTTTTTTCCTAGATAGTCCTACACAAATGACATATTACAATTACTCGCAGCATCATCTTTATCTTTCTTTTTATATTTGCTTATAGTTTAGCTTCTGAGCTGTTTTCCTTCCCTAAAATACTGAAAGCCTAGCCCTGCATATACCTATTATAAGAGAAAGGTCAAACCATTTATACTAAGCCACTCACAAAATCCTCGCAGTCATGGCAGCTTGGTTCTATAATTTACAGATCCTATTAACAGATTTAAACTGTGTTAGACTCTTTCAACATGATATAACCAAGACAAACAATCAATTTATCAAAATCTATCCTGACAAGAAAAGCCAAACCTCAAAAGAGTAAAAAACTCACCCAAAGAAGAATCTTTTCCAGGCCAAACTAGATTAATCTGAAGATCTTTGTAAGAACCGTGATACCGAACCCAAGGCACCCCGTTTGGGAACCTGCACCATTCATGCATTAAACATCAGAAAAATTAAGACTAACTAAAAAATCTTAAATGGGATATATAACACTATACCTAATACTCAAACTTCAATTCACAATATAGCCAAAGATGGTCATTTCTCAAATAAAAAAAATCAGATTTTAACAATCACACATAATTAGAGAACTGTAAAGTGATCATAATGGTCTTGAATGGGGCACAAAAACGTGAATAATATGCAAAGCAACTAAGCAAGTAATAATGAGGACAATTCCTATTTGCTGTTTGTTTTCTGAAAATTGAAAACAAAACAAAAGCACTTTTTTGATGAGCAACAAAAGCACTTTTGCTAAATTAAACAGCACATAAATTTCCATATGAAAAAGTGGAAACAAGGAATATTCAAAAATAAATAAATAATTGAATCACCCAGTACCCAATTTAAAAAATTTAAGTCAAAGTCGAAACCAGAGATTTTGAACTCACACGGAGTCAGGATCCTCTGTGAGATTGAACTTGTTCACCACTGGAAGCGCTTCAGTCTGCATAGCTGTTAATTCACTCCAAAAAAATCATTACTTTATACAATTAAAATCGGAATAATAGCTGAAAGAGGTGGAAATATCAAATAGCGAGAGTGGAAGTATCAAAACGGAGCAAACATACCGATGACGAGGAGGATGGTGGAAATGGGGCGCTTCTCAGCTTCGGAAACCAAGGCTTCCTCGGTAGCGTCCGATTTGTCGCCGTGAGGAGCCATTAATTTTTCTTTTTCTTTTTCTGGATTTTTCCTTCACTTTCTCGGCCGATTTTCTTTCTTGCCAAACAAACTGAGTCGAGCGCAGAGAGACTTGAGAAGACGGAGGCTGAGAGTCAAGGACAATTCGATAATTAACCAATCAGAAGGCGCCACCTCGGATTTGATCGTCGACCGTTGATTGGTGGTTATGATCGACGATTAGAGGGTATTGGTACACGTGTTCTCATCCGCACGATTGCCATTTTCTTGGTTGGTTATTTGGGTTTGTCTTTTAATATAAAATAATAATGAAATTATTGTAGGCCTATCTGTTTTTGTTATTCAAGAATGCAAGAGAAAGTCACGTTTTTAACACAAAAAAGGAAAAAAAAAAAAAAAAAAAAAAAAAACACAAAGTCATGGACTCATCTTTCATGTTAGTTGTCACATAATACTACGATCTAGTGATTTTTTTTTACTTGTAAATGAAAGGTTTTAGGTACGATTCTCGTCAAATACGAGTTTAAACCACATTATTGATAGTTCATTATAAGGCTAAGTCCACCCCTTCTCCTTATTGTACATAATCATTTGTTAAAAAAAAAAAGATAGGCGCTAGCCGGGAGTGTAGGCATCTAGGGGGCCTAGACGAGAGCCTAAGCGAACTAGGCGAATTTAGGTAAATTTATTATATATTTCTTAAGTGTTAATTATCATCGTTATTTCTTATTGATATTTCTTATTGGTGATACATTATTTAGTATGTAAATTTAGTATACCTAGTATTACTATATCACAAGCTTTTAAAAAGTTAAAAACTCCACGTAGTGGGTGATTTAATAATTAAAAGTCATTTAATAACTCTTCATGTAACTTGTCCACCCCACCTCTCTCACATCACCAAAGGTGGAGCCCAGATCGTTACCATCTTTAAACCCCTTGGAAAGTGAAAAACCCTTCATATTAAATTTTTATCATTTGTTCTTCATCCTTAAGAACCTCAAAATGGATTTGAAATCCAGCTCGCGCTGCCACGAATTTAAATGTCAAATAGCACTCTTTATTTTCCCTCATCTACACACAGACAACGAGCTGCAGAAATTTTGTTGAGGCTCTGTTGATACGATATGAGATTAGGAGTTGCAGAATCATTGCGAGAGTTGTAGCGAGTTTAGGAGTTGCCACGAGATTCAAGCTGCCTAGCGCCTGAATCTTTCCTACCTTAACTGAACGCTTTGGCCTAAATCTGGTCGGGGCTCTATGGCCCAGCACCTAAGCGGTTGGCTAAATCGATTTTTAGAACACTGGTTTGTAGGACTATTGGTTTGGTAGTTTTAAATGTGTTCCCTTTTGTGTTTTCAAATTTCAAATTTGTTTGCAAACACGAAAATTCCTCCAACGAATAATAAAAGAATGTGTACAAAATAATATTTGTCTAATAATGAGTGTTCAGGGTTTAATTTCTGTGTAGCTATTCTTTTTGAAAAATATTCCTCTGATTCGATCTCCAAAGTAGAATTTGATTCAAGGGTGGTGAACACATGGTGCTGAATCGGGCTTGTGATTCTTCAAGGGCCATGAAGGCTTACTCTGGCCAAAGATTCTTAATCATATCATAGAGTACTCTCCCTCAATGGTTTGAAAGTTAAAGATCCATTGTTGTGCATTCACCTGCCTCCATGGCTAGGTAGCTTAACCCTAACTATAACGGGGACACTAGGGGTGGGCACTTGAACCCGAAAACTGAAACCAAAATATGAACCAAATTGAACCACACCGAACGGTTTGGTTTTGGTTTGAAACTGAACCGAATGAAGGAAAAACGGTTTGTTTGCAGTTCCGGCCATCTAAAACCGAACCGAAACAAAAACTGCATAGCTTTTTTAAATGTTAAATTCTAATTGGTTATTTCATTGAGTCCATCCATTTAGTATGGACTCAACCACATCATAACATGGCCACATAATCTCTTTCTTTTCTTTCTTCTAGTCGTAGTCTGTAGACTCTGTACTCTTTCTTTCTTGTTTGCAGCTCTCGGTCTCCCAAGACTCTCTCCCTAGACCTTCTCTTTTATTTTGGGTCAATGATGATGTTAATGTTTTTGCTCTTGTTGTGTTCAAATTAGCTGATAGCTTTGGGTTTCACATGCATGCTTTTTGTTTGTGTGCTTTGGAAAATAGTAGCATGAAGAGCAACTATACGAAACGATAAAATGATAGCTTGAGAAGCAACCATACAAAAGGTTCTAGTTCACAAGGATCAATGATTTCTCATACATTGGTTTTAAATTTACAACATGCAAAGTCTTCTTCAAGTATCAGCTTCTCAAGTCTGTTCACAAGTTCAAAGACTTTCTAAACCTTCGGCTAGTAAGTGTGTAAAAGGAAAGGGAAAGACAAATGTTTGAAACTTGAATAATGCAATGTAAGTTGAAATACCAAAACTTTTTTATTGAATTGGATGAATGCTATATTGAAGACATGCTTGATTGAATTTTAATATTGTATGCATGCTTGAACAATGCAATAATAGAAGTGTATATCAAAGGAAAAGGAAATAAGATACAATTAGGTAACCATAATAGCTTTTTCAAACAATGAAACCAAACCAAAACTGTTTAAAACCAAATGGTTTGGTTTTATTTCGGTTTTAGCTTCAAAACCGCACCAAACCAAACCGCGCCCACCCTTAAGGGACACCCTCTGATGAAGTGCCTTCGACACAGTTAAAGATCAAGTAACCACAAGACAACTATGATGCCTCATGTCAAATGACTGCATTGCATTATCCCAACCATGAGTTCTCATGTGACATAAGTATGAAAACTCCTTACTGATCGCGTTCAGTGGACTCATTCTCTATTGAGCACCTACATACTTATCATGGTGTCAATCGCACCAATGACTCGAGACCAATCACTCTCCTGGAGAGAAGATATAGCATGTACTGATCTTAATAGGTCATCAATGTCCAATTGGCAATCCTATAATCAAGAACGCTTAGGATATGCAAAAGAAAATGGTCTCATGAATCTAACTTTTTAAAATCACATTCTCCTAATTACATATTTCTTGAATTAATCGTTTAAGGGTATAAAATTCAAGGAGATGGCTTAAAATAATAATCTTTGCCCTTAAATTAAACTAGTTAGTTAAACATGTCATCCTATTATTGGGTTTAGGGTACAATTCCAACACTCATCAGTTACACCTTTGACAACCTTTGCTACCATGTCTGTTTCTCTTAAGAATAAGTTCATAGTATTTATAGGTAAAGAATTGGGTTTGGTATGGAAGACCTAATTTCAATCCCGTAATTTGTGGGATTAGGTTCTAATTTGATTTAATTTGAGCTAATTATTTAATTAAGCTCTTCACTAAATTAGAATCTTTAATTTAAGAAATTAAATTGTAATTGATATAATTTGATCGAATTAGGGTTAATTTGTCCCCTTTTGTATTTGATAAGTTAGACTAGTTGGTTTAATTTAGTTATTAATTAAATCAGAATCGTAAATTAAATCAAAATCAGTAGTTTGGAATTAAACCAAAATTGAGGGATTTGATCAATTAGGGTTAATTTGCTCTTTTTTACTTAATTTGATTTGTTTCACGGATGGCTCAGACATCGACATGTGTCACTCTTGATGACTCATTCGACTTTAATACGTCACGCGTATGTGCGCAATTTGGCAAGACCCATGATGTGCACCACATAAGCCCTAGCGAGTCAAAATTTAATTTGTTGGTGAACATTTATTTCAACAAAATTTCAATATTTATATGGCAGCAAATCTCCACCATCTTCAATCTTGACGAAATTGTACGTACAAAACAAATAACACCTTTAATCAAAGACCAAAGTTTCACGCACCCACGAGGTGGGGGGTGGGGGAGGTGTTTGGCCAATGGATCTCCGATGCCTAAGTCAATAACTCTGAAAAAAAAGTGAAGTTTAGGGTTTGTATGGTTGCGAAAGCTTACCAAAATCTGGAAGATATGAGGTATTTATAAGGAGGTGGCCGGCTTAAGTGTAGGGTTTTGCCCTATGTTGGGGGAATTTTAGGTCAAGGTGGACTTGGGCTTTGAGAACATCCTATTGTCTCCATTGGTTCGGTTTCATACCAAAACCTGGAATATCTCGAAAGAATTAGCATATCTGAGGAAATATCTCAGTTGGATCAATGACTTGAAGATAGTATGATTAAGCAAATAATGGCTTGCTCAAGTAAGGCATGGTGTGGAAGTTAGAAGTTCATCAATTTAACATGTTGAGAGAGAGTTAGCATGGTTGCATGGCATTCTTGGCTGAACGATTTGGACTTTCCTAGGGTGATAACAAGGGTTACGATGGCTAGGATTTTTAGTAGAAGGTTGTGGAAAATACTAAGGTTGCATGGATCATGATTCTTAAGGCTGAATGGATGTTTATGGGCTAATGAAGTTCTCTGGGTATGTTTCCTGGGTGGTGCTCCTTGGTTCTGTCCCTGTTCTCCCTCCTCCTACTTAATGGATCATGCCCTCCTTTTGTAAGTGAATGGTCCTGCTCTAGGCTTCAAAGGGATCTCCTTTTGTGGTTTGGTCTTCCCCTTCCTTTCTCCCTAGCTTTCCTACTATTTTCCTTTTGGTGTAAGTTACATGTACTGTTGAAACCTACATTTTGCTTCCTCTCGAGGCGCGGCTTTCCTGCGCTAGCTTTCAGCATGCACTACTTCAAGTAACGTGCCTCATGGCTCTCGGGCATCGGTTGTTTGTGCAAGCTAGGAAAGGAAGGTCAACATTAAATGCTTGACTTGCTGGGCTTAGAGTGCCTTTAATGTTGGAATCTAGTTTAGTCCTAACTAAGAGGGTTGGCTAGCTAGGAAGAGGCAAACTAAGCTAGTTCTCTCTCAAACTTACCCATGCGGAATACAAAGGTTATGGACTTGGACTTTTGGGCTCCCAAGCAACCCAAAGTCTTTCACAATCTTGACTTCACCTAGGCCCAATGAACTTCTGCAACCATACACACTACAATTCACTTGAGAAGCCTCGTGCATGTGACTTGGGCTTGAATAAAGGGTTGCACGACAATTGGGTTTCAAGGCTTGGTCGGGCTTGCGTGTGACAGTTTTTGGCCTCAACACCCTACATGTGGCGGACCAAGGTTATGCATCCATAGGAGCAATGAGGAAATAATATTCCCAATATATCAATTAGGAGATAATATCTTGGGATGACGATGGAAGTATCCTTGATTAATTATGATAAAGATTCCTTACTTGTTTGAGTTGATCTTCAATTGGGAATGTGTTAAAGATATTATTTAGTAATTAATCCTATATTCAATGCCGTTGACTTTTCCATGTCATGAGCTAGGGAGTGTTGAGATGTCGTCGTCCGCTGCTTGAACTTCTAGGGGTACTCAGCTGTGTGTGGGAATATAGGCGTGCCTTGCCCATTTAATGAGGCCAATCTTGTCTTCTTCGAGATACAATCCACGTGTCGCCTTCAGGATTTTTGGGATCATTTTTGGCTCCACAGTCTACAATATTCTATGTTAATGATATTTTTTTGAATTAAGTACCTAAAACCCTTCAACCTTTTAGTGTAATTCTAAATTGGTCTCAATCTTTTTAAACATTCTAAACAAGTACCTAACCTATTGAAAATGTCACATCCGTTAAAAATCTGCTAAATTAACTAGGGTTTACTTTGCCTCCAAAATCAATACAAAGTCATGGAAGCATAACCTCCACCACCCCATAAGGCCATCACCTCCAAACCTAATGCAAAACTACCAACTCTGCCCTACAACTCAAGTCATCAACATTGAGAAGAAGGTCATGGAGGTTGCTTAAATGGTATGTACTGCCATGATGCGGCCACCACCATCTTCACCGCCCACAAAGAAGAACTTGAAGCTTTCCGAGCCAAGAATTGATGAATGAGGAAATCGCATGAGTAGAAACATGCTCCTTGAAACCCTATCTGAATTTTTAACCCTCTTCCATGTTGGAAGATTGCCCTTCTGATGTAATTTCAATTTGGTTCCTTTTTCAATTCAATTCAATATTTGTTTGATCATTGGGTTCCATATTTTATAATCTATGTTTGAAATTTAGATTTTGAAGCAAGCGATATTGATGTTGACCATATATACTCAACTGGTGGGTTTTGCATATAATCTATGTTTGAAAAATTTACTGGGCTTAGCGGATGTGATATTTTCAATAGGTTGAGTAATTGCTTGGAATGTTTAAAAAGGTTGAGACCAATATGGAATAACACTAAAATGTTGAGGGTTTTTAGGTACTTAATCCTATTTTTTTTATACAACAATATTCTATTTTAAATTGGTGAAGAAGAATCAAGTAAGGTTACACAATAGGTTAGTCGCTAACTAGGTATTGAACTCAACACAAATATAACACGTCATCATCATCTATGTGAGTTGAACTTGAAAACTCTCACTTATAGCTAGTTATAAGTGAAGAGAAATATCATAACTCCGTAATAATAAGTGGTCTATGTTGTGTTTGGTTATCAATATCGTAGAACACCTTAGTATTAATGTTATTTGGTTTAGCCAAACTTGCTATTATTTTGTAGTGTATTTAATAGTAGTCTTTTGGAGCTTATTTGGTGGGCTAGTTGGAATATGTTGTGACCAATTAAATTGGACTTGAGTCCAATCCTTCATTTGTTGTTTAAAAATAAGAGATTGACAGAACTTGATGTGACGAGTTATGAATCCACAATAGAGTAGGTTGTCTAATCTATTTTTATATATGGTTTACAAGTTCTATCTTACATTGCTCTGCCAATCCAATTTTTTACCTAAAGTCCACTCTCTCTTCCAACCCACCAAACAGGCCTTTATAATAAAGGGTAAACGAAGAGTTTGTATTTAGATGTGGATGAATTCACGAGTCAAGTACGTATTAGGCTTTTATGGTTGAAAGACCTCGTAGCAAGATTATAAATAAATAAAAGAACCCCGTTTCGTGAGAGAACTGGTACTATTACTTTATGGCAGAAAATTTGCATAAATACCACCTGGACTTTTAGAGCGATCAGTGAGCAAATACCACATACACTAAATTTTTGTTTATAATGATACGAAAGGACAAGAGACTGTCAAAGAGGATGCATGCATGTATATATTAATTAAGCTGAGATAGACACTAATTAATGATGATAATTGAAGAAAAATAAAGAACAAATTATGAATTAAATAGCAACAAATTATATATGATCAGGAAAATAGTGTGATTAACATTATCCATTGGCATTAGTGTTACATTGTACAATCAGCAAAAACATTAATTGGAAGATAATTACAGTTCACATATATGTAAAAATCCTGTGAAAACATGTACTAAAAAGTAAAGTATTTGTAATCAAGAAAACCATCAAGACCACAGAGCTGCATGGAATGGCTTACGTATGTTGTTGAAGAAAAACAACTCACACACACTCAAAAAGCAGGCATATGGGGAAAAAAGTTCATATTTATTTTTTCATGAGTACTGTGTAAAAACTAAAGTTTGGGAGATGAAAAATATCAAAAGAAGGAAGAGGAAATGTGATGGTTTGGGTTTGGAGTTACCATTTGGCAATGTTGGGAAAGTGTCTGATAAGGGCATCTCACAGTTTTCCCCATTGAAATATACTCTTCTGGGGAAGGCCCGTCCATTTTTGAATGTGAAGGAGTCTGAGTTCTTTTCCAGAAGTATCTCTGTTGAGACTGAACCAACTTCATCCTCAGTAGTTGTAATCAGCTCTTCATTGAAGTAGGGTATGCCCAGTAGAGGGCAGGTGCATCTGCAAGAGTCCTTATTGGTTGAGAAACTAGAATTTGTTTGATTAAAGTTGTAATAGAATATATGCGGTAAAATTCTATTGTCAGACTTATGTCACCAGACAGAATGTAACTTTCAACCGTCAAAAGTTGCCTATTGACTGAGGGTTTAGACTATCTTGTGAGTCTTGGCCAAATCATAATCAATCTTCGGCCTCTCTATCTAACACCGTAGCAAGGTAACCTCACAACATCATGGTTCCACGTCATGTGAGAATGTTGAGGGGAAAAGAAAAGGTTGGTTTCTAAAGTATTTTGTCATATGATTTGAAAGGATACATGAATAGCAACCCATAATGGCAAACACGGTACATTATGTAGTTATTCGACTATTTAGCAAGACAAGACTGAATTTAGATTATTGATGAGGATGATTCTATTTAAATTTGTGACCCAGATTCACAATGAAACACGATATAAACATATTTTATCTACTTAAACTTAATCTACAAAACCAACTTGATCATGTTCAACATTTCTTAGTTTTACTATCAATATTATTGAACAAAAAGTAAATAAGTACCTCTAAACCTAGCATGAAGCATTATACTGTTGAAACTGTATGCTTTTGTTTCCTCGCTCAGACCAGGGTGCTGACCCAGTACATTCCAATTTGAGAAGTTTTTCATATAGTTGTAGTTAGTAATTGTAAGTTTAACTCCCCAGTGAGTCAAGTAGTTAGTCTTAACATGCCAGTGAACACGAATTGGGCACATACGATCAGTGCATTTCACCGTGTCGAGACCATCCCCAAAATCAGATTCTACTGAGGGTTGCATGTTATCATAAAGAGGAGAGAAATATAGAAACGAAGGATTAGTAGAATTCAAATTAACTTGCATATTTGAAGTACAAAACTTAACAGCGCACCAAATGCATGTATCCATCTTTTTGTCTGTAACTGTTATGCATCCACGGCTACACTTGGGCCATGATTTGATCCCAGGATTGTAAAATGAAGAGAGTGAAACACAACAGACTGGAGAATCGTTAGCTAAAAAACTGGAATAAGTGCATGTTGCTTTCCATGTTCCTGGAAACAAGTAATTGGTGATGTATTAACCTGACTATATATATAATCAACGATTTTGATTCACAAATTGTCAAGCAAAAATCTCACATTCCATATCAACAAGTATATGTAGGGTACATAATGTTCTCTTAGTAGACTTGTTTCTAAGCATATGCGATATACCTACATTAAAAGACTTTAAACATGGACCACACATACGTTCTAACAAAATTGACTAAATCCAGTTTTCCAGTCTTTGACATATGCATTTTATGTTATCAATTAGTCTGACAACAGAACAATTTCATTTGTATATATGCATGTATTGGCCAATTAAAATGCTTACTGAAAACTTGACGTTGGCGTCTACCCCCAAAATCCCTAGAAACTGTCGGATCAACATTCAAAAGAGGTCCACAGGTGTAACCAAGACCTGGTGCCTTCAAAGTAAGATTGAGAGGTGGATGTCCGTCAAGAGGTTGCCCTCCCAAGTTTCCAACATTAATTCCAAAGGAAGAGAATGACTTGGAGCCCAAGCATCAAGTACACCGCCCGTGCAGCAGTCCTCCGATTTGTTCTCCGACAAGGCATCTGGCGTGAGATCAAGTATTTCAGGATTTTTCTTGCAGGATTGTGGTATATCATTCTTTTGTACCGAGCAATTTCCTTGATCATTAGCAAACGCACCGCTCATTGACCAAATCACCTCATTCTGTTGCCAAACCCATCCAAGCTACCAACCAGGCTTGTCCACATGACGATACTGATAGAAATTTTGGATGGTTACTTTTGCTTGCACCAAAAGTTTCTGTTACTAATTTGCATATTGGTATTATGTAAGTTCGAAGACTTGAGAAATCCAAAAACAAATATACACTAATATGATAAAGATGTTAAAAGGGCAATCATCAATTCTAGATGTAAAATTGCAGCCTCGTACTTTTCCCAATAGTATTAAGGGTCATATATAAGTGCTATCTGGATAAGCACATGAAAAGGGCTTCTTCAATAAACACTTCCAATTGCTTTTCCATTAAGGACTAGCGGCTCGTTAGGAATACTTTTAAAATTACTGAAACCGTATTTGGTAAAATTGATTTTGAGTAGTGCTTTTTGGAAGAAGCACCAAATATGTGTTTCTTGCAGGAAGCGTACTTAAAGTGCTTTTCCAGGATCCATTTGGATTTTTAGTAAGAGTTGGTTTCAAAAAAAAATTTCATCAAAAGCTCTTTTAGTCATATATAAAAGCACTTCCAAACGAGCCGGACTTCCAATAAAAATTTAAAAATGTTTCTAATAACAAAAATGCTTATGAGCAGAAGTGCTTCTGAACAACTATAAATGGTGCCTAAAACAATCTTTTCCCACAAATATAATTGAACAAAAACTCCATGTAGGGTTTGAGCAGAATCACAATATAGTATACTAACCAGACAACCATCATCTGTCCAATCGTAAGTGTCTAAAGTAATCGTGAAATTTCCATTTGGATCTAAGGGGCACTGTTCTAATGGCGCTAGGCGGCTAGCCATAGTCCTAATTAATGTCTAAGCGTTTGAAATTAAAGAAATGGCGCTTAGACCACCTAGGCACCCACCTAACCCATCCAAACTCGCCTAGGTACCTACCTAAGCACCTACCTAGGTTGCTGAATAATTAAATGAACACACCTTATATGCTTGTTCCCTATGTTTTCATTATGTTCCAATACTTCATAATATATATGTCATTCTATTATGTAGTTTATGATGAAATTATATATATTTTAAGTATTAAACAGACACTTATTTACACGAAATGTAATGGATTTACTTAAATCCGCCTAGTCTGCCTAGACCCCGCCTAGGCACTAGGCCCCAGCCTATCGTCTGACTCGCGCCTAGCGTCTTTTAGAACCTTACTAAGGGGTCATAGCAATCTACAAACCAAACAAAGCATCATCTAATTTAGCCAAAACCATTCCCACCCAAAATCTGAAACAAGAAGCAGCACATAGGATTATGATCAATATGATGGCTCATGTTCATGCCTGATAAATTGCACATAGCAAATAACAACATGGACACCATTGCAAAAGGCCACAAGCAAAAATGGATGAGAGCCATTTTTGGGTTTGGGAATAAGCACAAGGTGGAGATGGAGGTTGTTATAATGTAATGACTAGCAACCTGTTACCCGAAGTTGACTTTATAAACACGAAGTTAAAGTTCTACATCAATCTAGAAGGAAACCCAAATTCCTGTAACATTCAAGATTTCGGTTGCTCGAATCAAACAAGAAACATCGAAAATATCAACTGTATATGAGCAAAAAAATCCAATTGAACTAGTTCCTTGGAGATGGTGAAGCCCGAAAATACCATGTTGTACACATTCTGTTTGGGTTAATATTTGAACATTGGACTTAGATGAATGAAAGCCCAAGGATGCCAACTAAAAGGGGACTTGCCTGAAGCCCAACACCAAGCCCAAAGGCAAAGTGAAGCCTTCTCAGCCAAGATATAAGCCACATGCTTACCATTGAAGTGACAAGTGATGGAGACTAACCTGCTACTAGACAAAGAACACTTTTCAGTGGCATTACAAGTAAAAAGCTGATGACTTACTACCCGCCAAGTGTTTTCGGGCAAGAACAAAATCACAGCAGTTGGGCTAATTTACCTATAAAAGGAGGAAGAGGTCCCAGAGACAAGGACACTCAACCAATTAAACAAACAAACATACAAACTTTGCTCTGAAGCTAGATTTGCATCCAAAAGCTAAAATCAATCCAGATTCAGTCATTTTTAGCGACAAGCTATCTCTTGTCTAGTTTAAAGCTTTGTTATCTCCCTCAGTGGCGTAGTATCAATTCCATTGTGTAAACTTGTTTACCACCCATCCCTTTATAGCACATAAACCCCTGTTAATTAAAAGAGAAGCGATTGCAAAAGGTTCAACCTTGCCAGACAAGGTGAAATCTTGCCCGAGGCTCTATGTTTGTTTTCTAAATTTGTAGATCTATTACTTAATGCATTCTCCAGTATGTATTCAAGTTATTTCCATCAGTTTTCCTATCTTAAGATTTCCATTTGCATATGGATCTGGTTAGTTTAATGGATGTGTTGTCATTAAAATCAATCAAGAACCACGTAAATGGCTTAAAAGGGCCTGGACTCCCTTCATTTAACATACAAGACTATGAACTAAAAGTCCTTGTTTACAAGGCAAAAAAAGAACTTAATGTGGACTTAACCCACCAATCCTTTGATAACAAGAAGTCTGAGTAATTTGGGGCGCAAGTATTCAATTAAAAACACACTTGTTCTACATCTGCTATACTGAGATAGCAGTGGCATGCTTAGCACTTAGTTAGTTTTGATTACGAGCCTCAAGACCTACACCTAAGACCCCACAAAGGCACCTTTCAGAACTAACTCTATCATCTTCTTGTAGCACATCAACAAGTAAGAGCCCGGCTACACATCCAAAGTGCCAATCCCTTGGGGAGTTGTGCTGAGGTCCAAGGATCATTCTCCAGAGAAATCTTTGTCCGAACATAGTTTTGGCATGCCCAGTGGGACATTGATAGTCTTGTATTCCAAGAAAAAGAAGGAAGGAGAAAACCTTCAGGTAGAACATAAAATACGGGCCACCCCAATGTCTACCAAGATCAAGCATGACAAATCATCTAGAGGATTTTCCTTCCCTACAAGGACCAGCTATTCTAGAAAGCCCGACTTCATCCAGGAAGGTAACCAATGAAGATTTGCAAGCTACCATGGTACAAATGCTGAAAAGTATAGAGAATATCACTCTGGAAACTAGAGGAGAAGTAACCAGACTCTGTTCCTTAAGTCTGCAAAGAAGATTATATATGGAGTACTCTACTCCAAAGAATGGTTATGCTAGGGAAATGATAAGGGAATAGAGCCCTGAGAAAGAACCAGTTATCCCCCTATTTCATGTGCTTGAGGAGAAGAGGGATAAAGGAAAAAACAAGGAAAGATCTAGAGCTAAAAGCGAAGTTGCCTGACCCTCTATTATTTTCACTTGGTAGCAGGGGGCAGAGCGGGCAAGAAAGAAAAAAGTATGGGATGCCCTATTTAATCGGAGAATCCAGTGGAAAAGGCGAGCCTACCAAGGTAGACAAGGCTCATCCTTATAGGCCCCCACCATTAGCCAGTAAGGGAGGGGATGCCAAGTGGAGACAACCTGACCCAAAGAAGGAAACCTTTTCGATTAATAATCACAGCCCAAAATGAGGAGCCCCACATACCCCATACAACAATACAGCTAATCAGTAGCTTAGAGATGAGTTAGCTGAGTTAAGAAGGATGGTGGCCTAGAATGCTCAACCTCAGGTTCGCTCGTTGTTTAGGATCACTTACCAAAAGCCATACTCGGAGTATATTGATGAGCATAATCCTTTTCCACTCAACTTCAAGATGCTTGCATTTCCCACTTTTAGCGGGGGAGGATGGCAGTGTATCCTTTAGAAATCACATCTTCAAGTTCTCCAATCATTGCATGGCATTCGAAGACAATCCTAATTATAAGTTAAGATTGTTTGGGAACTCATTGGTTGGCCCAGCATCTCAATAGTATTCTCTTTTGCCTCCCAATTCTATTGCTAACTAGAGGCAAATGGAGATGGCTTTCCATGAGCAGTTCTATAAGATGGAGCCCGAGATGTCTATCAATGACTTAGTGGAAATGAAGCAATATGAACATGAATCTACAGAAGACTTCATGATGAGGTTCATAAGGACAAGAATGAGGTGCCAATTCCCTATCAATCATGCCCAACTTATATCCATTGCTCAGAAGGCTTTGAGGCTGCTTTTGAGAAAAAAGTTTTGTGATGTACAATTTAATGAGTTGCAAGAATTGGTAATTGCTGCCACAAAGTATGAGAATCTGTTCCTTGAACAACAACAAGTGAAACACTCATCTAAGGTGCCTTTTTTTTTACAAAAGTAAAGCTGCAATTCACCAAGTAGAGTTTGAAGAGGTAGAGCTAGAAGAAAGTCATGGCTATGGAAGAGAAGGGGTGGACATGTATGCGGTAAAGATGACTACCCCCTTCAAACCTTTAATAGTAAAGGGGTTAGTTCAACTAATCAAGGATCAGAAAGTGGTGATGAATGATGGTGGATTTATCCCTATGAAGCCCTCTAAATACCAGAGTTATTCTTTTGATTTAACCAAGGCCTTGGAGATTTATGAAGTGTTGGTGCGGGCAAAAGTGATTGTGCCCGATAACACCAAAAAGATGCCTAAGCCAGAAGAGCTAAAAGGAAAGAAGTATTGCAAGCTGCACTATACCTTAAATCACTCCATAACCAACTGTGTTTGGTTAAGGGATTGGATATAAGACCTAATAGTGAAGGGAAAGTTATTGTTAAAAAAAACCACAGGCCAATATGATGATTGACACGGATCCCTTCCCAGAAGCCCTAATAAACATGATCAACCTAACTTGGGCTGAAAAGGGGAAAGGAAAAGCCATCTGGGAAGTGAAAGCAGAAGGAAGGCAAGTTGACAGACCAACATAAGGAACTATCAAGCTGCCCGAGAAACCCAAAGCAGTTATAATTAAAGGGTTAGTGTTGCGTAGCAAGTGCCAGTGTGAATGTGAGTTAGAAGTTCCAGTATCAGGAGTTATTATTGATCAAGAATTGATCAGAAGAAGAGAGAAAGAGGAACAAGAAGTCCGCAGAAGTATCATGGGGGTAGTTGAGAAAGAAACTTCTAGAAATGTTTTCCAAATGTTGAGGGGAGATTCTCAACCAAAAGGCTTATCAGAGGTATTCAGAAATTATGAAGCCTCCGAAGAGGTGGAGGACAAAGAAGCCAAAATACTAAAATGGGTGGATTTAAGGCCTCCCCCAACCAAGTTACAATGATGTCAGAATGAAGGGAAGAATAAAGTGCATTATATCCCCATTCACCAAGAAACATTATGCCTGACTCAGGCGGAAATGGTACGTAGTAGGAAAAGATGGGAGGCCTGTCAAAGAAATAGGAGCCTCTATGATCAGGAGAGTTTAGAGGCAGTACAAAGCCCACATGAACTCATTAAAAGTCCTTGCCGCCTCAGAAACTTTTGGAAATGTGAAGTTTGAGAAAGTACCTTATGAGGGAAGAAATCAACTTCCTTAGAGAAGCAAAAATGAGGTAGAACAGGCAAATAGCAAGATTGAGGGAGAATGAGATCATGTGCCACAGAGCCCTTATCCTGGGAAGTACAGAATCCTAATGAGAGCTCAAGAGGACATGGTAATGATACCAACACCAAGATGGATCTCGGAGCCAATATGTTTTGGAACTATCTCGCCTGAGAGAGGAATGCCTCCACCATTGCTGGTTGATACTCTCTATGAAAACCTAGTGCAGGCACAGAACTTTGGCATAACTCGAGAAGAAAGGTTACCCGAGCTGATGTTTCCAAAAGAAGCATAGGCCTGGTTAGATGAATTCATAGACCACATTAGGGGCAAGAAGGAAGATCTACCTGGGCCTACCAACTTCCATGTAAACATGACCGTTGTTCTATCTGCCATGCTTTGTCCCAATAAACATGATCAACTTACCACAATGGAGGGTGATTACTTTGCAATAGAATCTATGATGGCACATGTCAGTGTTGAAGAAGTGGGAAAAGAGGAGTTGGGCATAATAGGTTTGCTGGAGCTCACAAAAAATAGCCCGAGAGAGTATACTTAGACAGAATAGTCTTCAGTTGCCCAAGTTTGGTTCTAGCTAACCATTTTAAGCCTATATATGTAATTGCTTATCTGGAGGAAGTACCCTTCAAGAGGGTTCTGATTAATGGAGGAGTTGCGGTCAATGTGTTACCATATAAGCAGATGAAAATGGTGTCTAGAAGTGAGAAAGATCTCATCCCCACAGATCTAACAGTTTCTAGTTTCTCTAGAGCCTTCACTAAAACTTATGGGATATTCCCCCTGGTGGTTGACTTGGGCTCTAAGCAAATCTTGCTATGCTTCTTTGTTGTGGATAATACTTCCATTTATGGAGCTTTACTAGGCCAAGATTGGATTCATCAGAGTCTCTATGTACCTTCCACCCTACACTAACAGGCAGCAGTTTACCACGAGGAATGAGTCATGAAACAAAGATTTTGGGAAATGGTAGAAGCCAAGTCATGGCCATTCTTCCCCACTGAAAGTGTGGTAAAAACTAGTTTTTATAATCCTATATTGAGATTCTCCAGTGCTTAGGAGCTGATGAAAACGGCCGCCGACTAACATGATGGCCCAAAAGCTTTTGGAGCAAGGATTGTTCCTCACAATGGAAGAATGAGATAGACCCCATATTGTCTCAACTCCCCAACACCAGTAATGTCAGAACAAAGAAGAAAAGACTAAGTAGTTGCAGTTAGGCCTATTGGTGTATGAGAGAGAAAGAAAGTAAGAAAGAGAGACCTTAACCGAGGAACAAGAGAAGAATCTTTAAGCAACCAGAGCAAAAGTGAAGAAAAGTTTTTTGGAAGAAAGTTGGAAGTAACCATACAAATGGTTGAATGCATATATGACTTGGATGAGCCTGAAAACTTGCCCGAGAATCCAAAGTTAGTTGAATTTTTGTGTGCAGAACCTGACAAGCCACCACCAGAGGTATAAGACCCCTTAGAAACCACTGATTTAGGGACTAAGGAAGATCCAATGCCTATACAGATCAATGGCCTATTGGAAGTTGAAGGTTGGGCAAAGATAGTCAGTCTTCTGCATAAGTTTAAAGACTGTTTTGCTTGGCATTACACTCAGATACCAAGTTTAGATTCAACCTTAGCAGAGATTGGGAGGATGTCAAACCTATGACGCAATCACCACGGACGATGTCAAAAGAGATTGAAGAAAAAGTTAAAGAAAAGATTAGGAGGTTGGTAAAAGCTGGATTTATTAGGCCTGCCAAATATGTCGAGTGGTTGGTCAACATTGTGCCTATATTAAAGGCTATAACTAATGCGGTTCATTGTTGTGTTGACTATAGAAACATTAATGGAGCTACGTCTGAAGATGAATATCCCATGCCCATGCCTGACTTATCCATAGATGTAGTTGCCAAACACAAAGTCTTATCTTTCATGGATGGGAATGCTGACTATAATCATATAAAAATGGCTAAAGAAGATATGCACAAAATAGCTTTTATGTGCCCAAGTCATGTTGGAGTGTATGAATACTCGGTAATGTCATTCAGGCTAAAAAATACTAGAGCAACCTATCAAAGAGCGATGAATGCCATTTTTCATGACTTGATCAGCCATACCACGGAAGTATACATTGATGACATCTTGGTGAAGTCTAAAACTAAAGAACAGCACTTGGTAGACCTTAGACAAGCCTTAACAAGAATGAGGATCCATAAGCTGAAAATGAATCCAAAGAAATGTGTTTTTGGGGTAAGGTCGGGCAACTTTTTGGGATTCCTTGTTCATCAAAGACGTGTAGAGGTTGACAAGAACAAAGCTTGGGCAATAATAGAATCACCTCCTCCTACCAACAAAGTACAGTTACAAAGGCTGCTAGGTAAAATCAACTTTCTAAGGAGATTTATTGCTAACTTGGCGAGCAAGATTTAGCCGTTAACTCTTCTGCTAAGATTGAAAGAAAAGAAGAGTTTGAGTGGGGCCCACCACATCAAGAGGCTTTCGACAGCTTAAGGGCTTACTTGACTTCTCCACCAGTGCTCATGCCACCTTAGAAAGGGAAACCTTTAAAACTTTACATTTCTACCTCAAAGAAATCAATGGAAAGCTTGTTGGTTCAAAACAATAAAGGCAAAAAAGAACAAGCAATCTACTACCTTAGTAGAATCCTTACTAAAGTAAAAACAAGATACACACCATTGGAGAGGTTATGTTTGGCTCTATACTTTACTGCTTGCAAGCTAAGGCATTGCATGTTGCCTTACCATATCCACATTATTGCTAAGACAGATGTGATCAAGTACATGTTGTCAAAGCCAATGCTGACTAGAAGGATTGGAAAGTGGATTCTAGTACTATTAGAGTTCAGCTTTCAATATGTGCCTCAAAGAGCAATCAAGGGACAAGCAATTGCAGACTTTTTGGCTGAGCACCAGGAGTCTTAATAAGAGATTATCAACATCCCAAGAAGTTTAGATGCTGCCAGTGTGTGGATCTCATTAAGCAAAGCCTTCTCCGGCAGAAAAGAATGGATCCAGCAAGAGATAAAAAGAATAACTAACCTTTAGATCACTCATTGGAGACTGTATTTTAATGGTTCTTACACTCAAAATGTTGCTGGAGTTCGGATTGTCATCATTGATCCCAAAGGTACTCACCATTGTTATTCATTCCTCCTAGATTATCAAGAGACTACCAACAATCGAGCAGAGTATGAGGCATTGATAATTGGCCTGGAAATCTTAATAGAGTTAGGGCCAACTAAAGTTCAGGTGTTTGGTGATTCAGAATTGGTGATCAATCAGTTAAATGGAGAGTAAAAGTGCAAACACATCACCATGGTAGGTTACTGTTTGGCATCTACACAACTATTAAGCTATTAGGGCACTGAAATATAGTCAGCCATATCCTCAGAGAGTCAAATGCAATTGCCAATGAGATGGCACAATTGGCTTCTAGAGAACATATCTAAGAAAAGAAGTTTAAAGGGGATATAGAAGTTCAGAAAAGAAATCTCCCGTCTATCTTTGAAAGGGGATTCAACCTAGATGTGATGATTGAAGAAATGGAGATAAAGGATTCGATGACACTTATTATTTAGTATTTGAAAGATCCATCTTTCCCCACAAGTAAGAAAAATAGACGACAAGCAACTAAGTATGTTTTGTGGGAGGAAAATCTACTAAGAAAGACTCCAGATGGACTGCTGTTGAAGTGCTTAGTTTAGGAATACTTAATGAGGGTAATGGCTGAAGTATATGAAAGAATCTGTGGGGCACATCAAGCTAGAACTAAGATGAGATGGTTGCTTATAAGATATGGCAATTTCTGGTCCGAGATGGAGAAAGACTGCAAAGCTTATGCCCGAGGGTGTGAAGAATGACAAAGACATGAACCTCTCCAACATGTGCCCTCAGTACTCTTGAACCCTGCGGTCAAGCCTTGGCCCTTTAGAGGGTGGGCAATGAACTTCATCGGGCAAATTTATCCAGCTTCTAGCAAGGGACACACGTTCATAATTGTAGCCATGGATTACTTTACCAAGTGAGTGGAAGCTTCATCTGTAAAAACTATCACTTCAACTGCTGTCAAAAAGTTCATTGAAACCAAAATCTTACACAGATTTGGGGTGCCCAAAACAATTGTCACAAACTGCAGGCCATCTTTTATTTCAAGGGAGTAGAGGAGTTTGCAAGTAAGTTCAAGATAAAGATGATTCAGTCCAGTCTTTACTATCCTTAATCAAATGGTCAAGTAGAGGCTAATAATAAGATCTTGGTGAACATTATTAAAAGAATGGTGGCCGAGAGTCTAGAGAAGTGGCATGAGAAATTTGGAGAGACTTTGTGAACTTATAGAACTTCCAAGAGGACAACAACTAGAACTACTCCTTATGTTCTAACCTTCGGGCAAGACACTGTACTCCCCATGGAGATTAATGTAAGTTTTGTAAGAATTCAGAACCAATTTGGGCTACAAGTGAGGAATACATTCAGGCTATGTGTTAAGAAGTTGAGGACTTAGATGTAGCACGTATTGAAGCTTTAAATAAGATTCAAGAAGGAAAGAAAGATGTTGCTCGAGCATACAACAAAAAAGTAAAATTAAGAACCTTCAAGGAGGGGAGTTAGTATGGAAAGTAGTGCTACCTTTGGGAGCTCAAATCAGAGGCTTTGGGAAGTGGAGTCTGACTTGGGAAAGTCTTTTCATTATCAACCAAGTATTAGATAAATGAGGATATTACTTGGTAGATGTGGAAGGAAGCTTACAGAGGCATCCAATTAATGCTAAGTGTTTGAAGAAATATCACCCAACTTTGTGGGATGTTAGGGATTGTTACATTGAAGAAGTTTATACATTGTAAGAGATTCAAAAGTCAGATTATATGCTCATCATAGTTGAGTTTCAAGGAGGAAATGCAGGCCAAAGTGGATTAAAGAAGTCATTTTCAATTCATTGAATGTTGAACATAAGAATCAGCTCAATAGTTTTACATCTTTGGTTAAGGCAGCTATTCTAGAATGTTATGTTTGTATAACAGTGAAGATTCTACCCAACTCCTCCAAAGCAATGTTATTATTAGCTAACTGTGCTTCAGCATCTTCAACTTCAACATTTACTTTCTTGACCTTTTCAATCTTCTAGTGAAGCTAGTTGGTTAAGGTCACTTGTTTGGCATTAAGTACAGACAATTGTTTCTCCAACCTCTTAATTTCAGAAGACACCTCTATAATCCTTACCTCCATAGCAAAGCTTTCTTACATAAGTCCTACCAAAGTCTTTGACATTGATCCTAAAACCAACAAAGTCGTGGTAGTTGATCCCGAAGCATACACATATGATGATGAAGTGATTAAGAAAGCAGAAGCTATGGGGAAGTCTGGGCTTATGGATATCAGTCCAAAGGAAGATAGCTTTATATTCATAAGTGGAATCTACCAATATAATTAAAGCTGCTTGGCTACTCCTCAATGACATAGAAGTCTTAAAACAAAAGCTGGATGCAGTACGCCTTTCTATACTGTCGAAGCCAATGAACAGTCGTGGGTAACGTCCACAATTATACCCAAAGGCCTCAACCTGAAGAACTGCACCATATCCAGGATGGTTGGGGACATAAGGCCCATCCTGAAGTCAAAAGTGTTGGTGCCCGAGTTCCAGAAGAGGAGAGTCGTAGTAAGCAACTCGGGCTTAGCAATCACAGTCAACTTGGACAACATTATCAACTCATAAATTTAGTTATTCATCTATTTCCTTTTAAAGATCGGCTCGAGCTCGTTTATGCATTATGTTTATGCCTCATCCTTCATGAGTGAGAAGCCAGGATGGTGGTTTGACCATTTAGAAGACGAAATGCCCAACTTAGCCTAAAATGGGTTGGGGGTATACCAATTCTCCTTGGGCATATTGTTTTCTATAGCTACAGGGACCTGAGAAGTCCATGCAAGCCCCAAGAAATGTACTCCTCCCTCCTCGAAGAAAAGTTCAGTATGCAGGCCTGCCCAAAGACAATGAAGGTTGTTGAGCAAGCGGCGTATGGCGGAAATCCCCTCACCAGTCTCACAGGGAGATTGAGTTCGAGCAACTTTGGGTGCCATTGGATGATTTCGAGGAGAAGATGGGAAGAAAATCGGAATTAGGGTGCAAGAACTGAAGAATGAGAGAAGTTTCTAGAAATTTTGAAAGCTCTGAGAATTTTGGGATGTTCTGGGAATTCAAAGGTTTGAAGTTGCTAAGGTATTTAGCTAAAGGGTCTAAGTGAGAATTATATAGTAAGTGGTTACTTAATGATGGAATTCGTGGGTTAGTGCAAAGGTTTAGTAAACAACGGCTTTGTTAAATGGTGCAAGTCCCGAGTAAATGAGGGCAACGGTTATTTAATCATATTAGCGTCTTGGGTTCCAGACTCAACAATGATTAAAGGGGGCATTGTTTGGGTTAATATTTGAACATTGGACTTAGATGAAGGAAAGCCCAAGGAAGCCGACTAAATGGGGACTTGCCTGAAGCCCAGCACCAAGCCCAAAGGCAAAGTGAAGCCTTCTCAGCCAAGATATAAGCCACATGCTTATTGTGGAGCCAAAAATAATCACAAGGCAACACGTGGATTTTTGGACAAAAGAGGACAAAAGTACCCTTGAGGCATAATTGGATTCCTACGCATGAGCAGTGGGTAATCATCCCTCAACCAAGTCAAAAGTGCCCAAAATAGGTAACGATTCAAAACCTATCTCATCAAATCCCTTCTACAAGGTAACTCCCAAAACCTATTTCATTCTATATATTTTTTACCTCATTTTCCCTTTTTTAGCTAATCAATTAGCTAATTATCCTAATCATTCCATAACTCCCCAAATAATTTCTTTCAAAATATGTTAATTTGTCAATTAATAGATTTATTACCTAATTAATCTATTAATGACTAATTAACCACAATTTACAACCAAAAAATACCTAAATGGCCGGTCCCTATTCTCCTAATAGGGCCGGCCATATCCCTATATATAGCTCACCATTCTCTCCCAAAAATGACTCCTAATTCTCTTGCTAAAATTCTCTAAAATTCTCAAACACTCTCTCTAAATTCTAACTTTGGCTTCGGAGGTTCTTCAACCAGAGCGCCCCCCCCCCCTCAATCCATCGTGGGCACGTGAGACTTTTGGCCTTGATCAAAGGTGTTAATTGTTTTGTAGGTGCAATTTTGTCCAAGATCAAGGAGGAAGAAATTTGCATCCACAAATTGGTGCTTTCATTGAGAGTTGAAGTACACACACTCGTAGAAGACTCTCACATAAAAGGTTTTTCTCTATTTTTTCTTGTCCATTTGTATATTTTTCGTACGTTCTTATTATTAGAATTTTCTATATGCAAAGATTCTTTGATAAAACGTAAAAGAGAAATACAATGGCTAGAAATTTAGAAAATTCCACAAGTGAAAATTCCAATATTCAAGAAATGGGACCATAGCAATCCACGAGGCTAAATGTGATCATAAGTGGAGCGCCACCACCGCTACAGGGCTCCACCATGGCAACCACCGCGGTGGCCACCATGGCCACCACTCGCGGCGAGGTCCATGGCACCACCACCACGGCTCGAGCTGTGCCATCTAAGCAAGCCCAAGCCATGCCATCCAAGGCCCACGACACCAAAACCATGGCCTAAGCCATGTCACTCCAAGCCAAACGCGAGCCAAACGTGTTGCCAAGTCGAGCCCTAACCTCGCACCCATGTGCGCTGCACGCCGAGCAGCCTGCTCTCGTGGCCCAGTCTGCTCCTGTGGCCCAGTCTGCTCCCGTGGCTTTCCAAGCAACCCAAATCGATCCAAGATTAGTTTAACATTCCCGGCTCCAAATTTTCGGACCAACTATCGAACTGGAAGCATTTTCACCACATTCTTTTGCGGATTTGACATTTCCTAACTCAAATCTCGTGCTTGGAGTCTACCACACTTCCACAGCTTAAGGAGACACATTTCTTCCAAGCTATTCTAATCCAAATGGAGAACAACACTTGTCTCGACAAGTCATAGAGTTAACGAGCGCCCTCGCACATCAAGCGACCTTGGTGAACTAGCTTTTGCAACGTACCGCGATGCAACGTGCCCCAAACGAGGTGTCTCGAAGTAGGACAAGGACGAACAAAGAACCCCTCCACCAGCGTCCTAGCAAGCAACTACTCGACCAGCCACGAACCGAGCGTTTGAGCAGTGTACACTCTCGATTGGGCCCCCAAGATAGCGTACACTCCGGTTTTAGCGCGCGAAGGAGCGTGCACTTTCGGCTAGGCCCACAGACAAACATACATTCACGATTGGGGTTACACTCCGATAGTCAACATGAGCAACCTTTCAAGCGAAGTGTTCATTTGCGGCTAAGCATACAAGAAGCAACCTTCACCTCACACTGAAGTAGGCATCTTGATGGACGGAGAGAAGCAGTCACTCAATTTGGCTCAAGTTCAACCGGTAGCCTGCGAAGAACTCGCTCGCTTGTTAAGAACGCACAACATGCACCGTATTCGCGGTATAGATGAGCCAAACACATAGAAGAGCAGCCTAGAACAGCAAGTCACGACTGAGGGTAGCCGAGAGCTCTGCTACCTCCAACAAAGTCAAATTCAGGAAGAAGTAGAAAGACTCTTGACCAAGCGATTGTGTGATTTCCAACGCAACAAGATCACCGACAAGGCACTACGACGAAACATAACCAACATAAGCAGGTCACCATTCACGGACGAGATCGAGCAGGCAGAGCCTCCACGCAAATTCAGCATGCCACATTTCACATCTTTCTAAGGGGATGAAGACCCGGAGAGACATCTAAAGCACTACCAAAGCGCAATGATCCTCTATCGAAACAATGACGATCTCCTGTGTAAGATATTCGCCACCGCTCTACAAGGCGAGGTGCAAGATTGGTTTTACACCCCGCCGCCACAATCTATCCAGAGTTTTGACGAACTTTCTTTGGTTTTCACCAAAGAATATTCATCATATCGCTCGATTAAGAAGAAGTCTGACCATTTGTTTAACGTCAAGAAGAATCCAAAGGAGTCACTTCGAGACTATATGAAGAGGTTCAAGGCAAAGAAAGCAAAGATAGTCGGATGCAATGACTCAATAGCTAGAGCAGCCTTCCAAAAAAGACTTGCAGTAGACCACCTGCTATTCAAAAAATTGATCATGAAAGAAGATCTAACTCTAGCAGACTTTTTCGCTCTGGCAGAGAAGCATGCACTTTGGGACGAAGCTCGCCAATGCACATTCAAGGACTTGAAGAAGTACCCGATATCACATCCCTATTATCCAAACCGGAAGTAGATGAGGACTTATTCATATGTTTGACGATATCTGAAGCAGCAATCAACTCACCATCATGCGAGAAGAGCTGGGAGCTCGAATACCTGTATTCCACACTTCAAAAGCTATCCTAGATCCTACCAGAAATTCAAAAGCTAACTTTGGCGATAGTTGTTGCAACCTAAAAGCTTAAATTTTACCTTTAAACGTATGCAGTCATCTTCATAACGCATTATTTCACCCAATCTAAACTCGCGAGGATAAAAGCGTAGACCCTTGCTAATGCAAAGCTTTCTGACGAGCGCAACAACTCAGCCCAAAAGACACGCCAAAAGCAGACAAACACTAGAAGGACACACTCGAAAGCAAGTTTTGTCCTCGTCGCCCCAAAAGATTATACATAGGGGCAACATATACCGGCAGTTGAGCACTACCTCCTGTTGTGCGTCACACGGTCCTAGCCGACCCTTGCTCCACAATTTAGCTCTAGAATGGTCTAATATCGACAATTGAGCATCTCCTGCTACGTGTAACATGGTCCCAGCTCCACGACTCCCTACCATGCACCAAGATGCTAAAAAGTTAGTGCAAAAATGCGACTGCTGCCAACACTACAAGCCAATACGAGCACTACCTGCCAGCGAGCTATACCCGTATACAAGTCATTGGTTGTTTATGCAGTAGGCAATCGACTTGGTAGGACTTATGCCGTATGCTACTGAATGTAGAGGCATGATAATGGTGGCAACCAACTACTTCACTAAATGGGTAGAAGCAGAGCCCAAGACAACCATGACTCAAATGGACATAGAGCACTTCATATGGAGGAACATTATTTGCCGATTTCGCATCCCACAGTTCATCGTCACTGACAACGGCCTGCAATTCGTGGGCAAATGTGTGGTGAAGTTCTTCCAAAAGTATGGCATCAAGCATCATATGTCCACGCTGAGATATCCTCAAGGCAATAGGTGGGCTGAAGCATCCAACAAGATTATCCTTAACTGCCTCAAGAAACCCCTTACCAATAAGAAGGGAAAATGACCAGACGAAGTCCCCGGATATCTATGGGCATATCGCACCACCAAAAGATGAGCAACCGGTGAGACTTCTTTCTCTTTGGCATTTGGCTCAGAAGCAATCATTCATCCCAATGTAATCAAGTCAAGAATCACCGCTTTACTACCAAGCATTGAGCAGAACAGTAAGGAGATGGCCACAAACTTAGATATGGTAAAGGAGAAGTGTGATCAGACCATCACCCGCATTACAGCGTACCAGCAGCAACTCCTCTCCAGCTACAACAAAAAAGTCGAGATCATGCAGTTCCAGCGTGAAGATCTAGTCCTAAGAAAAGCCTTCATCATTACCCACAAAGAAGGCTCAAAAAAGATGGATCTCATCTGGGAATGTCCGTACAAGATCAGCATAGTAGGTGGCAAGAGTAATTACACCTTCGCCACCATGAAACGACAAAAAGACCGAAAAACAATGAAGCACCTACAATCTGAGGAAGTACTATGTGTGACTTCCTACTACATCAAAGCCCGAAGACTCAAGCAGGTCGACAGGGACCACCTCACAAGCCAATGATTATCCAATTGTTATGCAGTTCCTACCTTACAGCTAAGTTCTTGTTCGTTTCACTCGTTTTTTAAGGAGGAATTCAGAAGTAATCACAACTTGGCTCGGCTACATACTTACAACAACTGATCACTCTTGCACTTCAAAAAAAGATCGCGCCCTTCTTAGGAACTCATCGCAGGAATTGCACCCTCGGATGAACCAATCATGCTCTCCAATGCGAGAGGGTAAACCAATTCCCTAACACCTACATGAGTCAGCTCTCCAAGATGGAAGGATAAACTCTACACTCCGAATATCTAGACGTGGATGAGCCTGGCTGCCCTAGTATAACTAGATACATGATGGTTTGCGCCGGGATTCTTAGAAGTAGCCACAATGGTCTTTTTCAAGGCTTAGCTAACTGAAGGATTTTGGGTCTTTTGGCTTAATCCGTAGAGAACCGGGCCCTAGAGACGGAGGGAGTACATTACGCAGTGTATCTGATAGACGACTGTCTTGGAACCCTAAAGCTGCTACCGAGTGCACTAAGGTAGCCTATAGTTTCCAGAAGACTGTTTACGGCTTGCCCTTCGAGCAGTAAAGTCATGCTAGACTTTTACAACCGCACATTCTTGTGAAAGGTTAAACAAGCTAGCGTGCATATACGAAGCTTTATTCACTGTTGACATGCTACGTAGTCGATAAGCTTCACCTCTGCCAAGCGCGGAACAACTTATACCAAGTCCTAAAGTGTTGTGATACTTACTACGCAACCTACGAAATTGGAGAAATCTAAGGTTAACAGCCTAGTGGTTACGCGGATTTGTCTTCTTCTGTAAGTAAGGCATCCGATTGCCAACACTACAGCTAACAACTTTGCAAAGTTCTATGCCAACACTTACGGCTGTATAGACTACACGAGCCTGTCTGCTTATAGAAAAGTAGCACACCTGCTACTGGTCTATAAAGTCTAAAGGTTAGGGCATAAACAGAAGAAGCGAAGATCAAGAAAATGAAGGAATGATGCTATAAACAACTTGAAAAGGCCAAAGGAGTTCAAGAAAAACAAAAGCTACAAGGAAAAACAAAGAAAATCCTAAAGGTTACCTAGAAGACTACACTTCAGCAACTTCAACATCCCACGACTACTCGATCGCCACACCATCAGTAACCGCGACACTTTTAGCAGCGACATCATCCAGCGCTTCAACCCCGGCTGCTCTAGCTTGGGCACCAGCATCTCCGGCTACTTCACCAATAGAGGTCTCAAAAGTAAAGGTAAGTAAGTCTTCCAGAGAAATAGAGAAGGTCTCGAAACCTCAAGCTCATCCTTCTCACCTTTCAGCTACTTAGTTTCCTCGAACAAACCAACATAGACGTGCTGCAACTCATCCACTTCCTCCTTCAAACTTTCGTTGATCTTCAGTATACCTTGAAGTTCAAACGTTTGGGGTTCAATCTTATCAACGATTCTCTTGAAGTGAGTCACTTGATTATAAGCAACAATCAACTCTTCATCCTTTACATAAACAGCAAAATGAAGCTCAGAAACTGCAAACTTAAGATCTTGAATCTAAGGTATGTAACATCCAATCTCCTTCTCTGCACTTTTATACTTAACTTGGATCGCGTCAAGCCTAGTGTTCAAGTCAACGATCTCTTGGCAAGCGATCTCAAGCTGCAAAGAAGTGGGGGCAGAAATATTAGACCTCTTCAAAGCAATGAGCTCAAAGTTCAACTTCTTGATCTCCTCAGTTGAGGAATAAGCTTCAGTTGCCATAGTCTTCATCACCTCCTTGGCAGCCTTGCTATATATGCATCATAGCAAGCAGAATAGTCCTTCTATATTGGGTCGTATGCTTCACAAATGAACTTGGGCAAACAAACCTTTCTAACGCCATCAACAAACTTGGCACAAGCGTCCATGTCTTCAAGCATATATGGTTTCAAGAGCACACAGATCTCAGCAGTCTCCCTAGAAGTAGGCTTAATGGATTTCTCACAGCTGCCCACGCGAGCAGTCTCCTCCTTCCCAGCTAGCGAATCAGTCTTAATAGCAGAGGGAGTGGGCCTTAGCCCCACTTTAGCAGCAGAGTCCACCTTATTACTCTTCATAATAACAAGCCTTTCCGAATGAGAACCAGACTTAGCTCCCAACGGACGTCTTAGCACAGACTTCAGCACTAGGGGCATGACAAAACCTCTATAATGAGCAATACTATCAACAATCGAATTAGCTATTCTCGACATAGTAGGCGCCATAGGTTCAGATCTAGCAGCCTTATTTTTCTTCCCATTGGAAGAAGTCATGTCAATCACGGGCCTTTCAACAGTATATGAACCCTCACGAGCAGCGGATGAAGTCTTCAATTTTTTTCTTAACCAACACCACTTGAGCAGACAGAGAAGATCTTTTCTTTCCACCTTCATTCACAGTAGGCTCCACAATAGCGATCAGACGAGCCAAAGTATCCGCCTTTATCCTCTTTACCTTCTCGAGAGAAAGCAACCCGCATTTCTCCTGGCAAAGAGAACTAATTAGCCAACGCTGTTCATGGTACTCAGCAGGGGAACTCAACCCATATTGGCTTTTTCCTCATTTTTTTCTCTCAGACCAACAGGTAAGAGGCCTGCATGCACAGCATTCCAGCAGCCCATGAGGCCATCGACCTCCTCATCTCTCTCAATCGCCGGCCTAGCCCCTGTCAGGTCCAAGAAGCCAGAAAACATGAGCCATATGACTCGCCTAGCATTACGCCTCAACGCCTTAATCCGTGGCCCCAGCCGCACAAGTTACCCTTGGCTCTAGCCAAGCCAAGCAGCCCAAGCAGTGGTCCCTACCATAACGCTTCATCGGCCTATGTTGAGCTGACTCCTGGCCCCTACCAGCAGATGTGCCGCACCACCTTGACAGCTGCCCTGTGACAGCATTATCCAAAAAGAATACAAGAAAAATTAAACTTTTCTTACCTCGGTGTGGCGCGGTGAAAACGAAGAAAGTAGCGAAAGACGATTCTTTGCACGGGCAAGATGTAGAAGATTGCTAGAGGAGAGGGAACAAATATCCTCTAAGTTCTCTCTCTTGTAGGGTAGAATAAATCGCTCTCCAAAGTTGATTTAATAACCCACTTAAGGTGGGCTTAAATAGGCTTTGAGAGAAATTTATTGCCCTTTCCTAAAAGGATCTATTTTCCTATTAAAAAGGAAATCTACATCAAAATAGGAAGCAATCCTACATTTCTTAAAGCAAGAAGATCTCTACAACTGCTGCCCTTTCCTATGAGTAGCCCAACAGGTGTAAGGGCATTTGTGGAGCCAAAAATAATCACAAGTCGACACGTGAATTTTTGGATAGAAGAGGACAAAAGTACCCTTGAGGCACAACATGATTCCTACGCGCGAGCAGCGGGCAATCATCCCTTAACCAAGTCAAAAGTGCCCAAAATAGGTAATGATTCAAAACCTATCTCATCAAATCCCTTCTACAAGGTTACTCCCAAAACCTATTTCATTCTATATATTTTTTACCTCATTTTCCCTTTTTAGCTAATCAATTTGCTAATTATCTTAATCATTCCATAACTCCCCAAATATTTCTTTCAAAATATGTTAATTAGTCAATTAATAGATTTATTACCTAATTAATCTATTAATGACTAATTAACCACAATTTACACCCAAAAAATACCTATATGGCCAGTCCCTATTCTCCTAATAGGGCTGGCCATATCCCTATATATAGCTCACCATTCTCTCCCAAAAACGACTCACAATTCTCTTGCTAAAATTCTCTAAAATTCTCAAACACTTTCTCTCTAAATTCTAACTTTGGCATCGAAGGTTCTTCGGCCAAAGCCCCCTACCCATCCATCGTGGGCGCGTAAGGCTCTTGGCCTTGACCAAAGGTGTTAATTGTTTTGTAGGTGCCATTTTGTCCAAGATCAAGGAGGAAAAAATTTGCATCCACACTTACCATTGAAGTGACAAGTGATGAAGACTAACCTACTACCAGCCAAAGAACACTTTTCAGTGGCATTACAAGTAAAAAGATGATGACTCACTACCCTCCAAGTGCTTTCGGGCAAGAACAAAATCACAGCAGTCAGGCTAATTTGCCTATAAAATGAGGAAAAGGCCTCAAAGACAAGGACACTCAACCACTCAAACAAACAAACATACAAACTCTGCCCTCAAACTAGATTTGCATCGAAAAGCTGAAATCAACCCAGATTCAATCCTTTTTAGTGACAAGTTATCTCTTGTCCAGTTTAAAGCTCTGTTATCTCCCTCAATAGCGTAGTATCGGTTCCCTTGTGTGAACTTGTTTACCATCCATCCCTTTTTAGACATAAACCCCTGTTGATTAAAAGAGAAGCGATTGCAAGAGGTTCAACCTTGCCAGACAAGGTGAAATCTTGCCCGAGGCTCTTTGTTTGTTATCTAAATTTGTAGATCTATTACTTAATGCATTCTCTAGTATGTATTTAAGTTATTTCCATCAAGAGTTCCATTTGCATCTGGATCTAGTTAGTTTAATGGATATGTTATCATTAAAATCAATCAAGAACCACGTGAATGGCTTAAAGGAGCCTGGACTCCCTTCATATGAACATACAAGACTATGAACTAAAAGTCCTTGTTTACAAGGCAAGAAAAAGAACTTAATGTGGACTTAACCCATCCACGACAATCCTTTAATAACAAGAAGTCCGAGTAACTTGGGGTGCAAGTAATTGACTAAAAACACACTTGTTCTACATCTGCTATATTGAGATAATAGTGGCACGCCTAGCACTTAGTTTTGATTGTGAGCCTCAAGGCCTACACCTAAGGCCCCCCAAAGGCACATTTCATAACTAACTCTGTCCTTTTCTTGTAGCACATCAACAAGCAAGAGCCCGATTACACATCTAAAGTGCCAATCCCTTGGGGAGCTGTGCTGAGGTCCGAAGATCTTTCTCCAGAGAAATCTTTGCCCGAACACATTCATCCTATATACTTTTAACATATTTGGAAGCTCCATCTTGTCTTCAAATTCCCTTTCAACTAGACTTACTAAAAAGGAGGACTGCATAAACTTATGCGTCACCCTACATAGGATTAAAAAAAATTAAGTAAACTCAAACTGTTCATGTTAATCATGTAATTCATTGCAGCATACTGGTGACTTTTGATGGATATATCCATGTATTTGGATTAAAAAGCACTCATTTCTTGAATATTAGAACGGTCTTCTTCTCCTAATTGAAAAAGGATAATAGTACTATGTTACATTTATAAAAATAATAATAATAATAATAATAATAATAATAATAAGTGTTGAAAGAGCCCTTCATAATATATTTTTTTTTTTTCATCCGATAGTGTTTTATAGTTCCACGGCCCGGCTAAGTACTAATCAGGCCGGCCCATCATTTATTGTTCTAATGAATCATAAATTCTCTTTGCATACCATTTTTCTTAAACAAATCATTTATCTCACACGAACATTTCATATAACTCTAAAAGGAACCATAGATTGATGCTAACATGCCACGATCCTAATATCCTCTGAACACTAGGATGGGCACGTGTTGGCCAACACTCGAGGGTGATGAAACCATTTTAACATGTATGCAATTTATAAAGAAAGAACGAACATAAATAAAATATGTAAATTTATGAATAATGACATATGCAAATGCGGAAACGTGTTCAAAGCATACAACTAATCAAGAGTACTGCGAAAGGAATATTATAAATAGATACGAACAAAGGAATGGGTCTTACACCGAGAGGACTCGAAGATACTGATGCGGGAGTGCTTTGACGTTAGGATCGTATGCCTCGATTCTAAGTCCTTAAGGGGGCACAAAACAAAGTATGAGTAGACCAAAGTTTAATATAGATAATAAAAATAATAAGAAAAACCGTCTTTCTTTCAAGCATACTAACTCCCTATTTTGAAAACACATATAGGATAATAGGTAATAGGTTTTCCAAAAACCCTAGCATGCCAAAAACATTCAGAAACCATGTATGTAGAAAACATTGCTCAGTAATGGTAACATAGTCGCTCGAAGGGAAATCCATAAAACCTTCGTAATTCATAACATAGTGTACTTAACTAGGGGTATCATAGTCGTCCGAGGGTGAAGGTGTACGACACTGGGTTACACTAGTGAAGAAACATGGTAGGTTTCATCACTCGAAGGTGAAGCTGTATGACTCTGGGTTACACCAAAGAAGAAGTATACATAATGTGGATGCAAATTTCTTCCTCCTTGTTCTTCGACAAAATTGCACCTACAAAACAAATAACACTTTAGGTCAAGGCCAAGAGCCTCATGCGTCCACGATGATTTTTGTGGGGGGGCGGGGGGGGGGGGGGCATTGGCCGAAGAACCTCTGATGCCAAAGTTAAAATTTAGAGAGAAAAACTGTTTGGAGAATTTTGAGTATTTAGTAAGAGTGTAGACCCAGGTTTTTAGAGAAAATGGGGTAGTATATATAGAGTATGGGGGGAGAAGGTGGCCGGTCCTTTGGTGTTTTTTTAGTGTATTTTGTGTTAATTGGTAGTTTAATTAGCCATTAATAGATTAATTAGGTAATAAATCTATTAATTAGCTAATTAACATAATTTAAAAGGAATGTTTTGGGGGTTACCTTGTGGGGAAGATGGATGAAATAGGTTTTGAATAAATACGTATTTTGGGCACTTTTGACTTGATTATGGGATGATTGTCCATTGCTCGCGTGTGGGAATTTTGGTGCTCCTCAAGGGTAATTTTATCCTTTCCACCCAAAAATCCACGTGTCATCTCTTGATTTTTTTTTTGGCTCCACAAATGCCCCTACACCTACTGGGCTGCTCGCAGGAAAGGGTAGCAGGTGTAGAGATATCCAACTTTGATGCAGATTCTTTCTTGGACTTGGAATTAGATTCTTATAGGAAAGGGAATAAATCACCTTCAAAGCCTATTTAAGCCTACCTTAAGTAGGGGATTAAATCAACTTTGGAGGGCAATTATTTATCCCTACAAGAAAAAGAGAAAGCTAGAGGATATTTGTTCCCCCTCCCCTAGCACTCTTCTTTGGTTGCCCGTGCAAAGAACTGTCTTCTGTTGATTTCTTTGTCTAGTTCACGCCGCACCAATGTAAGAAAAAATTAATTCTCCTTGTCTTCTTCTTGAGAGGTGCTGCCACAGGGCAGCCGTCGGCTGGCAGGGGCCAGAAGTCGGCTTGGCATGGTCCAAGGAAGTGGTGTGGCAGGGGATATGGCTTATGCTATAAGGCTTGATTGAAGCCAAGGATTTGCTAGGCATGGGGTGAGGAAGTGGCGTGGCATGGGCAACGGTTTGGGCTGCTTGCCAAAAATGAGGAAACTACTTAAGTTTGATTTCTCAGTTGTTAAGTGCAAAAGTGGTTGATGCCCCCTAGCCATTTATTGCCTAGTTGATCTTTAAGCATTTGATCTTTTGAGCTAAGTGGCATTCTCGCATTAGAGAGCTTACCCAGATGGGTGTCGAGGAATTAGTTTACCATCTTGCACTAGAGAGCAATTAGTTTACCCTATTGCATTGGAGATTAATTAATTTATCCTCTCGCACTGGAGAGAAAACCCATATGGGTGTCAGGGAATTGGTTTACCCTTTCGCATTGGAGAGTAGACCCATATGGGTGTCAAGGAATTGGTTTACCCTTTCGCACTGAAGAGCAGACCTATATGGGTGTCGGGGAATTGGTTTACCCTCTCACACTGGAGAGCAATTAGTTTATCCTCTTGCACTGGAGAGCAATTAGTTTATCCTCTTGCACTTGAGAGCAAACCTATATGGGTGTCAGGGAATTAGTTTTCCCTCTAGCATTGGAGAGCAATTAGTTTATCCTCTCGCACTGGAGAGCAAACCCATATAGGTGTCGGCGAATTGGTTTACCTTCTTGCACTCGAAAGCAATTAGTTTATCCTCTCGTACTGGAAAACAGACCAATATGGGTGTCGGGGAATTGGTTTACCCTTTCAAACTGGATAGCAAACGCATATGGGTGTCGGGGAATTAGTTTACCCTCTCACACTGGAGAGCAATTAGTTTGTCCTCTTGCACTAGAGAGCATATAAGTTGTTGTCGTGAATGCAACTAAGGAAAGCTGGACTGCTGGGACAATCGAAATAATCCTTAACCTGCGAGGTCATGTTTGGCGATCTGCTTGAGACTTCGAACTGCTTGTGGACCTCGCATAAGGGTGTAAATGCAATGAGCTACTCCAAAATTATTGTGCCATCATTAGGTGTTTCGTTGTGTGCCCTTTTAAGGCTTGGTTGGCACGAGCCACAAGGCAAGATCAGCATGGCTGGGACCCGTGGTGCAAGATTGACACAGTTATGAGCCATGGTGATATATCATTGGCTGCCGGGAGCAGGCTGGGCCACAGGAGTGGGCTGCTTGGCAGGAGCAGGCTAAGCCACGAGAGTGGGTTGCTCGACATATAATGCACGCGGGTGCAAGGCTTGGGCTCGGTTTGGCAAAACGTTGGGCTCACGTTGGGGGTGAAGTGACATGGCTTGGGCCATGGCCTTAGTGTCTTGAGTCGTCTTGGATGGCACGGCTTGGGCCGTGGTGGTGACACCATGGACCCCAGCACAGGTGGTTACCGTGGTAGCCGCCGCAGTGCTTCCCGTGGTGGAAACTCGTGGTGATGGTGCCGTTCCACCTATTGTCACATTTAGCCTCGTGGATCGCCGTGGTCCCATCTCTTGAATGTTGAAATTTTCATTTGTTGAATTTTCTAAATTTCTAGGCATTGTACTTCTCTTTTACGTTTTATCAAAGAATTTTTGCAAACAAAAAATTTTAATAATAAGAACGTACAAAAAATCTACAAATGGACAAGAAAATAGAAAACCTTGGATGCGAGAGTCTTCTATGAGTGTGGGACTAAACTCTCAATGAAAGTACCAATTTGTGGATGCAAATTTCTTCCCGGTTGTTCTTAGACAAAAATGCACATACAAAACAAATAACACCTTAGGTGAAGCCCAAGAACCTCACACACCCACGATGAATGGGGAGGGGGGCTTTGGCCGAAGAACCTCCGATGCCAAAGTTAGAATTTAGAGAGAAAAAGTGTTTGGAGAAATTTGAGTATTTAGCAAGAGTGTAGACCTAGGTTTTTAGAGAAAATGGGGTAGTATATATAAGGCATGGGGGGAGACGGTGGCTGGCCCTTTGTGGTGTTTTTTAGTGTATTTTGTAGTTAATTGGTAGTTTAATTAGCCATTAATAGATTAATTAGGTAATAAATCTATTAATTAGCTAATTAACATAATTTAAAAGGAATGTTTTGGGGGTTACCTTGTGGGGAAGATGGATGCAATAGGTTTTGAGAAAATACATATTTTGGGCACTTTTGACTTGATTATGGGATGATTGTCCACTGCTCGCGCGTGGGAATTCCGGTGCTCCTCAAGGATAATTTTGTCCTTTCAACCCAAAAATCCACGTGTCGTCTTTTGATTATTTTTGGCTCCACACATAACACATCGACTCAAGCCCTGGCTAATGAAGCTGTCCAACACTGGTTTTTCCAGTGAACTTGGGAGTATGTCATAAATATCTCAGTGCTATTCAAACTGTGTCCTATGGCCATAGACAGATACATACTCGTGTTATGTGTATGTGTTGTATGATTACCCACTAAGTAAGCATGGATAACATAAACATATTCTTTCCAAATCATATCATTGCAGCTCAGTAGCTCAAACATCGTATCATAAATCCATAATAAATAATATTCGTAAATCCGTAATATTTCATAAAGCATAAATCCAACAATTCATAATGTTTCATAAAACGTAAATTCGATAAATTATAAATATATTTCATGAAACGTAAAATCAGGAAATCATGCTTTTCATGAATGCAATCCTATTATTTTATAAAATCATGCAATTTGAGAAGGGGTCCACTCACAGATATTCCATCACCGAAAAATTATGCAAACTAGAGAGGACGGGGTCGCCACTAACAAATGCACCTAAGCACATAAAAGAACCAATTAATAAAACCTTACTAAGATGATTAAATTTGGGAAACTAACGTCATATTCAGATTTGGGACATTGAAAAACCTAAGAAGGTACCTCGAGTTCATCCACGTGCCACCACAGTACGTTGGCCCGGGAAGCCGTCACACACCGAGTTGGGTTGTCGGAAAGTTGGCCGAAAAAATGGTTGACGCCGCTGTGGACGGTGACAGAACATAGTACCTCTGGGGAGGTGCAGGCACGACGCGCCCATGAGTACGGGCATACTCACCTTTCTCGCAAGGCCTGAAATTGGCTGGTTTCTACGCTTAACTTCCAGAGCTCCGTTTGAGCTCAATTCTCAACCATTTTCGAAGATTCAAATGCCAAAATGAAGCTTGATACAAGAGTACCAAAGTGAGACCAAGTCGTGGTCAGAGTTGGTTGAAAAACACTTACAAAAAAGGGTTCCCTCACCGGAAAACTGAAGTAGTTATCCCCGAGGGTTTCCTGCATCCAAAACCACACCACGCCAATCAAAACTATCATAATTTTTTAAGCTCACCTTCGTCGGAAATGGCGAGGACTCATTGAGAAACTTTGTGCACAGTGGTTACACAGTGCAGCACAATAGAAAGGTTTTGAAGGGTTTTTCTGCCGTTCTTGGTCTGAGGGTCTAGCAGGGGCACAAGGATGGCAATGATGGGGTTATCCTTGTTGTATGTGTGTATGTGTGTGTGTGTGTATCTCGGAGAGAAGAGAAGAGTGCAAAAAGATGAAAGGGAGAGAAAGGGAGAGAGAGAGTGTGTGTGTGTGAAGGGAGAGAAAGAGAGTGATAGAAAGAGAGGGAACCGAGGAACAAGGAAACATATGTGGCCCTAGTGGCTCACATAACTAGGCCAAACAAGACGAAACGGGAAAATATCCTGCGAACGTAAAATTACCGAAAACCCCTAACATTTCAAATTCCATAAAATCTTCGTTCTAGCTCCAAATTCAATTATGCTTGTGCCCACATGTTCATAGCAATGAGTACTGCCAGGATACGCCAAGGAAATGAGTCTTACGAGACATGACAAGACGGTCAACAAAGTCAATGTTTTTGCCTGAATGGGCATTTTGGTAAAATCACACCTTTAAAATTATAAAAAAAATTAGGGACGAGTTGTTACAGATGCCAAAGCTGATGTCATTATATGTGATGAAGATACCGAGTTGGAGTTGTGCCCTAATTTACATTTAATTGTGGATTGTTGTTCTATACCATCGATATTGGAGGGGTGTATCGAACTTGAAACCTCAAATGTTAAGGTGCACTTTTAACCAAGTAGGCTACAATCCCCTAATGCATTTGAATCTAGATTAACTACTTGGAATTTGGAAGAAACTCTCATCTTGCAGTATCAATTCCAAGTAGTTTCAACCCAACATCATATAATGAAGATACCAAGTTAAATTTTTGAACACATCGCCATAACCTCCACAACTTAATGGAGATCAAAATGCACATCAACATAGGTCTTCTTTGAAATTGATCACATGCCTTATGCATAGCCTCCACATCACACTAGTAGAAAAAACTATTTGTGCAACGAAACTATACTCGAAGAAACACGTTTCGTTGCATTATGGGACATTGCGAGGCGAAACTAGGATCCCATTGCGCAAAAATGTGTTGAGCAAAAACAAAAATATTAAAAACCTTATGCGACGAAATAAATAGTCACACAAAAGGCCTTTGCATGACAACACCTACAATTGCTCGTGCAAAGGCCGAGAAATTTGGTGACAACATATCGCACACCGAACATTTTCCCGCCAAACCTTTACGGGAGCAGTTTTTATCACATAAAGTTATCTTGAAATGGTCGATGACCCATTTAAGATGAAGTATTTACTACAAGGTTGGTGCGATGAAGGATTCGTTGCGCAAAGCAAAGTTTTGAGCAAAAAATTCTTTGTCGCACAAAGTGAGTCGGTCAGCATTTGAAGGCGAATTATGTACTGCAGACTTTACGCAACGAAATCTTCGTCCTGTAAAGGTCCCACAGGTTCTTTAAAATGACAGATTCACTTTCCCTTTTCATCACACCTTTTCCCAAAACCTTAAAGTTCCCCCCGTTTTCTTCTCCCCAAACCCCTCATATCCAAATTCTTGTTTTAATTTTCTATATGATGGCCGATTTTGCTACTCCTCCAACTAAGAGATGCGAGGGAGAAGAATCTCGGAAAGGAAATACTAAATTTTATATGGATTTAATAATTTTATTTTTTCTTGTAAAAAATTATTGGATGAATTACTTAGTTTGATTATGAAATTTATATTTTTTCCGTATACAAAAAACTAAGAGAATGTCGGTGCAGGCCCCAATGGTGATTGATGGCTTGCCTAAGAAAATCATTTAGGAATTCAGGGAATCTAAGATGGAGGTGCACACCATGCTTATGCACGACGTTGGAGTACTAGTGCAGAACAAATGTTCTACAGAGTGAGCGTCTAGGAAAATGGTGCAAGAGGAGTTGAAAAAATCTATGTTGGATGACATATCAGTAAGTGTAAATTAGTAAATTAATAATTTTCTTTGTTAAATAGTTTATTATAGTGCTTAATAATTAATTATTTTTTGCATAACAATGTAATTATATTATTGACAAAACGGACCCAAACTTGGTGAAGTTCATCGATGGCCTCTTGGGATGTTTCCGAGAGTGGAAGTATGACGTCGAGCGATGTGCAGAAGAACAATGAAATCCTGGAAGACCAACACAGTAGAAGTGTTATTTAATTGTTATGCAAGAAATATATATATTTTTTTTTTAAGTGTGTATTTGGGGACAGTATTTCTAAAACTTCTTTAATTTGTATTTGGATTAAATTGAGTTTAAGTAATCATTTGGTTAATTTGATTTATTCGGTTAATATAATTTGATTTCAATTTTTATTTGGATAAATATTGAATTTAAGTATTTGTTTGAAATTTTGAAGTTTATGTAAACAAAGAGTATTTTCTAATTGTTCTTCTGTCAAAGTTTAATGAAATCTAGAATAAACTTTGACAAAAAAAAAAAATTATAGAATACTCTTTGTTTACATAAACTTCAAAATTCCAAATAAATACTTAAATTCAAAGTCCTTCGTCGCACAATTATTTAGGCGAATAACCTTCTTCGTTGCACTAAGTTTGAGAGGCGAAAGTCGATTCGTCTCGCGAAGTTCTTGCCGCACAAAGGCTAAGAAAAAACGCGGGTGGATTTGGCGCCAACATGTTGCTCGATGAAGATTTGCCTGCCAAACCTTATGTGACGAGAGGATTCGTCAGGCAAATTTTCGACATTATACATTTTTGCGCGACGAAGTTTATTTTTATCATCAAATTGCTCAACCGCAGAGGCAGAAATTGCAAAATATTTTGTAGTAGTTGCTTGTGAACCTCCCTCCCTCATCAACTTTCTTCATATCCACCCTCCCTCCCTCCATTTCTCTCACATTCATCCTCTAATACTTCCTCCATCTCAATCTCCATATCTCATCTCCCTACATTGATCTATCCCGCTCTATTTGGTAACAATTTGATTTTGTATTTAAAATTTTCATTATGAATTCATACTAACAATATTAAATTTGTTTTCTATAGAATTGTTGTATATGATTATCTATCGGTGAAAAACAATTTTGGAGGAATTTTCTTTGTGTTTTTATTTTTTAATAATTTAAATAATTTATTTTATTTTGTATTATGTTGTCTTTAATTTATTTGTACGTAAACAATTTTGTACGTGGTGGGGCAATTCAACCCAATTACCCTATCAATTGAAGAATGGACGGAGTTGCTTTTAAAAATGTGTTCTTTTAAATTTGTCTCTGTAAGATAAATTTTTTAATTATTTTAGAGAATATCTTGAAAATGCTTTGCTCTGTAGTGCCACTTTAGAAATGGTGGCACCAATCGATTCAAATAAAGTTTTTGCCGTTTGATGAGAAACACTTACAATTTTTGTTTTTTGTTTTTTTTTTTATCAAACGATAGATTTTGTTTAAATATTAGATTAGTCACCAACGGCGTTTGATGAGAAATGCTTACAAAATTCAAACAAATATTTTAATATAATATTAGTTACTATAATATATAATTTCTAACAACTTCAGCTCAGTTGGACATTCAAGTCTCATTGATGTTTGTCTAAGAGTGGTGCTATTTACCTGCTCATTTTTATCTCTCACACATTTCTTTCAATTTCCGTTGCCAGATTGAAACAATTCAAGAAGACCAATGGATATAAATTAACAAGGATATGAACTGCCTATAAATATAACAAAACATCATATATAATTCACATTCATATAAACAACGGAGATAATTATTAACACTGCAAAATATAAAATATATTATGCAAAGGGAACACATAATAACTGACACACCTCGATCGAGATCAGGGCATGCTGGCCGTCACATCCCACATCGCCCAGGGGAGTGATCTTTATATGTATATTCCCATCCCTACCTAGCACGAGGCCTTTTGGGAGCTCATTGGCTTCGGGTTGCATCGGAACTCCGAAGTTAAGCGAGTAGTGCGCGAGAGCATTCCCATGATGGGTGAACCACTGGGAAGTTGCTCGTGAGTTCCCAAAAACAAAACCGTGAGGGCGTGGTCGGGGCCCAAAGCAGACAATATCGTGCTACGGTGGTGGAGCGGGCCCGGGAAGTGGTCCCGCTCGGGCCGGGATCTGACAATTTGGTATTAGAGCCTAACCCTAGTCGTGGTGTGCTGACGAGGACGTCGGGCCCCTAAGGGGGGTGGACTGTGACATCCCACATCGCCCAAGGGAGTGATCCTTATATGTATATTCCCATCCCTACCTAGCACGAGGCATTTTGGGAGCTCACTGGCTTCGGGTTCCATCGGAACTCTGAAGTTAAGCGAGTAGCGCGCGAGAGCATTCCCATGATGGGTGACCCACTGGGAAGTTGCTCGTGAGTTCCCAAAAACAAAACCGTGAGGGCGTGGTCGGGGCCCAAAACGGACAATATCGTGCTACGGTGGTGGAGCAGGCCCGGGAAGTGGTCCCACCCTGGCCGGGATGTGACAATAAATTTTTGGGTAGGGTATCAATAATAAGTTTGGCATTAGAAAGTAGTGTACATCACATAATAAATAAGTAGGGTGTAGTAACCGGCCGGCCGGAAGTCTGGTTCAAAAAATTAATGGTAGATTGATATAGAATTAGATTTTTTTTATATCTAACAGATATTTTTGTCTGCCTGCCCAATACACATATCTCCAAACTGACTGTATATATATCTACATACATATTTTGAACTCTCAAACTCAATAATTATTTCAATCCTATACAAAAATGGAGCAAAACATCCCAGTTGCAGAAGATGAGAGAGTTCATCCCTTTTCTTCCTCACCAATGCAAGTACCACATTCTTCCCAACAATTTTTTTTTTTTTTTTTTTTTTTTTCCGATTATGTCAGTTGATCAAGGCAGTGTGTATTTATCGTCTTTGCATCCGGTTTCGAATCTTTAATTTCATATATTAGAATATTTTAGAATACAATTTCGTTTTATAAAAAAATAAAATTAGAACAATTGTTTAGTGTGCTATGGTTTTTCTGCAAATGGTTTTGTAGGTCAGAGCACTGGAATATTGAAGAAGCGAAGAAGCTCAGTCCTTTCACTTTGAGTCAAAAGTTGGGCTTCCACGAGTTATTTTCTTCGAAGGTTAGCATATATTAGGAATTAATATTTACATTAGTGATGACTTCATAGGAAATGATTAAGCAATTTAAGTGCAACGCTTGTAACTTTAATGAATTCATGTTCCTAATTAACTTATAAGATTATGGATTAGTTATAATTAAATGGTTCTTACAACATGTATCAGTGGATTCAAAGTCACAAATAGGCGTAACCTACCGTTAAAGGGTGCATCTTAATCAAGGTTCTAAAAGGCGATAAGAGGTAGTCTGGCGGGGGGGGGGGGGGGGGGCCAAGGGCCTATGCGGTTTTTTTAATTTTAAATAATTTTTTATATAACATATAAATAAATGTCTATTTATACTTTAAAAAAAATACATAATTGTATTGGAATCACTATTCTTAAAATCTCTACTAGCACCGCTTCGGCCCCAACTAGGCACTAGGCAATTAGTCACCACCCCAATTAATCCCTAGCCGCTTAAAAATTAAGAAATGGCACCTAGACCTACCTAGGCATTTGCCTAGACCTGCCTAGGCGTCTACCTAGATCTGCCTAGGGCGCCCGCCTAGATCTCCTAGGAAACCACCTAGGTTGTAACTCTCAAGTAGATAGAAAATAGATAACTCTCATTTTCCATTTTATTTTTTCAATAAATTGTAAGAGACTTGTAGAATACTTGGATGAACACTCATTATATATTTGTTTCTCATATTTTTAGTATGTTCTAGTACTTTATATTCTATATTTTATTCTATTTTGCAATTTTTGTATCCCAATACATTTATCTTTTTTAATATAAGTAGAAATTTATTTGTATGTTATATAATAAAATTAATTAAAATAAAAAGAAAAAACCGCCTGGAAGCCTAGACACTAAGCTCCTGTCCGCCGCCTGACTAGCTTCTAGTGTCTTTTAGAACCTTAATTACATAAATTGCAAAATAGAATGACATATAGATATAAAGTAGTCTAACATATTGAAAAAATGGGGACAAGCATATAATGAGTGTTAATCCAAGTACTCAACAAGTTTATTACTATTTATTAGAAAAATAAAATGCAAAATCAAATTTATCTATTTTTTGTCTAAGTGAGAGTTACGGCCTAGTCGGGTGCCCATGAGGCTAAGCGGGCGCCTAGGCAAGTCTAAGCGTCATTTCTTAAGTTTCAAAACTCTAGGGATTAATGGGGCGGTGACTAGCCACCTAGCGTCTAGGCGAGCCCTAAGCAACGCTAGGCGGAGATATTTAGAACAGTGATCTTAACACACTTGAATGTTAGCAAGTTAGCTAGAGCAGTGTACTCTTATCTGAACTCAAATTCCAATCTCTCTCTGCATATTTTAGGTTAAATTAGATTATTGGAATATCTGATACGTATTCTGTTAAAATTATGAGTAGTATTACTATGCTCAATTTGTTAAGTTTTCACCTAATTGGCAGGTTTGGAGAGCATCTCTGGCAGAGCTAGTTGGCTCGGCAGTGCTTGTTTTTGCTATAGACACAATAGTGATCTCCTCCTATGAGACCCAAACCACAATACCAAACCTCATTATGGCAATCCTCATTTCCATCACAGTTGCAATTCTTCTCCTCGTCACCAATCCCATTTCCGGCGGTCACATCAACCCCGTTGTAACGCTATCTGCGGCACTTCTCGGCCTCATCTCCCTCTCACGCGCTGCCGTCTATATCTTGAGCCAATGCGTCGGGGCGGTACTGGGTGCCCTAGCACTCAAGGCCGTGGTAAACAACAACATTGAAGGAACATTTTCACTTGGAGGTTGCACCCTCACTGTCATTGCCCCAGGCCCACACGGGCCTATCATAATGGGCATTGAGACCACCCAAGCCCTTTGGCTTGAGATATTTTGCACGTTTGTGTTTCTCTTTGCTTCGATTTGGATAGCATTCGACCACCGCCAAGCCCATGCTTTGGGCCGAGTTGTAGTCTTCTCTATCATCGGAATAGTTGCGGGCCTCCTTGTTTTTATCTCAACCACCGTTACCGCCGCAAAAGGGTACGCCGGAGTCGGGATGAACCCGGCTAGATGTTTCGGCCCCGCACTTATTCGCGGGGGTCGCCTCTGGAACGGGCATTGGGTATTTTGGGTAGGGCCTGCTATTGCTTGTGTGGCATTTTATTTGTACATTAAGATCATTCCGCGCCATCATTTCCATATGGAGGGCTTCAAGCATGATACTTTGAACATGGTGACGACACTTTCTAAGTAAGAAATGGGTTTGTAACTATTAATGGATTAGATATTATCACTCTCAATTCGACATATCTTTGGCGAATAAAATATAGTTGTGATCAGTATCTTCTTTAGGACTTGCATATAAATACTCATGTATTTGGATTAGTAATTTTCCTTTTATAATACGGTACAGGTTAAAGTTGGATCTTTTTGGAATTAGCATTCCTCGAGGATCCTCGTTGTAATTTATTTTGAAGTGCTGAAAAAAAAAATGATATTTTTGGAGTATCTTGTGTATTAAACTCCTGTCTCTCATCAAATGTAGGTGTTGGTTTCCTCATAATTATACTAGTGAGTGTGCTTCTTAGAGAAGATGCTTGTTTATCAAGTTGTCAATGTGAATGACTCATAATTGTTGATTAGTGTACATCCTGAAAGATGAAATGGAGAAGGATTTTCATTTAAAGGGAAGTCATTGTGGCAGTACCACAATCACGCACTAGCTTAAAATCATCCTCATATATTTCGACTTCCACGTCCAAGTATCAACCAATCTAATTTACATATTAAAATGCATGCATGGCCGCTGCCTACCTTCTTGGAAGAGCAAAAACCTAAGAAAATATGGAATTTTAAATTTCCCCATCTTTCGGATAAGTACTAAGTACCAATCTTCCTGGCAACTTCCCTACAGCTTATGTAATTAATGGAAAATCCTTCTACCCTGAATACTTGTTTCAGTGACCAATAGTGGTTAGAACTCGCAATATATATAGTAGTCTGTTCTTCTGTATTCTTTTGGTTTTTTATACAGAAGCCCTTCAACCATTTTAGTTCCTTCATCAATTTGAGGCAATGGAGGAGTTTTCCATAATCCAAAATGAAGCTGATAAAAAAATTACCCAAATCAGTTGGTGGAAGTTGTGACATGATCGGTGCCCAAAATTCCTTGGGGCCAAAGCTTCTTGCTGCAATTGTTACCCATGAATTCATTTCACCAAAGGTCAGCTTGATTTATATTTTTGTGAAGTCCGTTCTTTGACGGATATTTTATCGTCAGTGTCAGATACATTTGAATCAATAGTGTTGTTGATGTATCGATAAGACGTCCTTGATGAAGAACGAATGTCATGTCGAGGGAAGAACTATCCTATTAGGACCACAAAAGTTCCAAATTTTCTCATAGGTAAACCATAGTGTTCTCACTTTAATTTACGTGTGCCTCTTGATCCAAATTGTTTCAGAGATGTGAAGAGCAGCTCCGACACAATTAGTAGCAACTGCTTCTCCAATGTTCACCCTAACCTTTTCCATCATGCTTGGATTCAGCTGAAGTTGATCCCAAGCTGCTTGTCCCCCATTGCCGTCTTCACTATAGCTTTCCTCTTCCTCCACATTTTGGCACAATGTTTTGCGTTTCTTATAATCATCTAAATAGGTTTACATATATAAACACTAAAGCGTTCATTCTTTTTTATTATGTAAATAAATTTATAGGTTTACATATATATACAAATACCAAGCAATGTGACATTGTTTTTCACACACACAGGTTTTTTTTTTAAACTCAATTTTCTAAATACTTAACTGTTTTACGTTATAACATCTAATTATATCAAAGAACAACATAACCAGTTTTCGAACTTTTTATATTAAAGAATGAAATTTATTGTGCCCAATGGTGGTATAGTGTTAGTGGCGGTTTCATTTAATTTGAATGGCAGTTGGAGATTGGGCATCTGTCGGCAAGAGTATTCACCCTTGATCTTTTGTAATTGTAAACCAGAAAACGGAAAAAATGGAAACCGAATATATTTTTGTTTTCGATTATTTGCTTTTATTTTAATAAAAAAACGGTTTACATGCATTTTGGAATATGATCTTTTTTTACTTTCGTTAATTATTCTAAAATATCTATAAAAATTAATAGGCCTTATACAAAAGTTATGTGGGAACACTACATAGTGTAAATGTTAAAAAATAAAAAACAAATAAATAAAGTGTGTAAATAAATATATGCAAGGTTTTCTATTCCTATTTTTGATATTAAAAGTACCAGCAGTCTAAGTAGGGGGATAAAATACACGCTAGGAGTACATGTATGCACAATAAGTTGCTTTTTCATTTCTATTCAACAATAACACAACAAAACCTTATCCCACTAGATGAAATCGGTTATATGAATCCTAGAACGTCATTACGCTTTTTCATTTCTATGAACAGTAAAAAAAAAGACATCAACAAGGTAAAAGGGTAAATTCCGAAGATCGTGAGGAAGAATTTAGCACAAGATTCTTTTACATCTAGTAAAGGCCAATTAACCAAGTAGAGTTACCATGCACTAACAAACTGGCAATTTCTGGTTCCATTTGCTTTGGTACCAATTTCACTCATTAGCTCAAACCCTTAAATGTATTCAAACATCAGAAATCAGTGACAACATATATAGTGGTGGACATTGATAAGTGTTGGCTCCATCTCTAACTAAATTTGCACACTAAGAGCATTTCATTAACGTGATTACAATACCTAAGAAACACAGAATCTTGTAGTAGTAACCATTTCTTCATCAAAATTTTACTGCCGCTTTTATTGTTGTTACACTTGACATATCCACGAGAGCTGTGATCTATAACTCGGGAGTTGGCTGCAGTAGAGTAGAAGAAGCGTTGAGGGGCTCGTGGACAACCGAATTAGAGTGAACTGAAATCGGATTTCCCTCCAATTGCAACATGATACTCCCCAGGATTTCAGTCAGTAACTTCTTGAACTCGTCTTCTTTAAGCAGCTTTCCGTCATCTGCGTTAACCATGTTGAATGCATCCTGCACAACCTTATCCATCTGCAGATTTTCATTGTAAAAAATTTATGAACATCTGCTGAAGGTATAAACGATCAAAGTTCAGGAAGCACTGAAGGAAGAAGCTGTCTGAGTTTAAAATCAAATATAAAGATGGGTATGCTATTTAAAGAGAACCTGCTCAACTGCACCAAGTGGTGGCAGACCAGCTGTTGGACCTACTGCTTCCAGCGCCACGCGCAAATAGTCCTTGGATAATTTCCCATTGCGGTCTCTCGGAACAGTTTCAATAGCTGCATTCAGTGTCTGCATTTTACAACAGATTGTAATAAGCGATTTCAGTGAGTCAGGGCACTGTAAGCGAAATAGGACATACTTAAAAGAGCATAGATTCCGACAACATTTGTGAGTATAATTGGTCAGAAGCAAAAAGACGAGGGATTTTTATGAGGCAAACCTTGTCTAATTCAAACTTGTTGGACAACAGTCTCTTGATGTCGCTTCCATCAAAGTCATTTTCACTGTGGGCTACAATCACAGGTTGCTCCTGAAGACGATGAGCCACAAACTCTGCTACTTTCTTGAATTCGGCTAAGAATGTTTCTTGAGAGACCGTCTTGTCCAAATCATGGCCAGTGCATGACTGCAGAGCAGGTTCCACGATATTGCTGACAACCTAAAGAACAAAAGTAACCAACGAAGAGGAAAAGACGGAAAAAAAAGCCGTTAAGAATGAAAATGTTCAATGCAACATGTAACTTTGTAGGGCAAACTGCTAGTACTGAAAAATCTTAATTAGAGAAGACCAACTACCCAAGAATCTGATGAAGGGGGCATCCCTTGTTCAACCGTGAGTTTTTCCAAAGCTTTGATTATACAGTCACGGAGGGTTCCATCAGCTGACTTTATCTCAGAATAAGTAGCCATCATCTCTGATTCAAAAGTTGGCCCATCGATGAATTCTAGGAGGTCTTCCCCATCAATACGGAGGATTACAATAGGGTCTCGCTTCAACCCAGCAGCCATGCCTAGTAGAATATCCGAAAGAACCTCTTTGAACTCAGTCTTGCTCACTTTTTGTTGTTTCCCATGAGTGAATTCATTCAGTACCTAAGAACATTGGAACAAAACAGTCAATGTTGTCCAAAGAAATCTGGTTTACTGGTTTTGCTCAGTACATGTTTATACAATCTACCAATAAGTTTTCTAGTATGGACATCACTCAAGTCACACACATGGACATGAGAGCACCTGCGACCATTGGACCAACACGTGTAGAGGTGTACTCTCAATTTCCAAAGTAGGATAATACTCTCAAAAGTTATGTCCAATCTGATCTTTACTTGCCAACCCTAAGATGTTAACTGTCAATTTAACTGAAAGCTTCTTCGCGATGCAACATTGTATTGGCTTTAGAATTATTCCGATTCCTCGATTATTCAGCGTGCTTAACAGTGGTGGCATTACTTTAGTAAGATGTCATGTACTTGTACTAATATAAAGTGCAGCAACATTATGAGATGATTAGGTAAGGTTGTTACTTTGTTCAAAAGCAAGCCCCCTCAAAGAATACCTTTTGACTTCTACTCCCTTCCCCACAAAACCACTGCCTTTTGAAAATTTAGGCAGGCACCGGCCCCATCATACAACATTATAGCATAATATTACGGCTTTCGTCACACTATATCTTCTTGAATAATATTAAGTTTCGACATAGTTCTTCACCAGATCCCTCTCAGCATAAGAAGATAAAAGGAAATAATTTTCTAAGCTAAAAAAAAAAAAAGTAGGAGAGGGATGTCGAACTGAAGAGTAAAGTCATATAATAAGACCAACAATGCTAGGTCATCGGTTGGATTCTTCTGGGGCTATCTAGAAATGGAAATCCCAGTATACAAATAGACCAAACAAAGCAAAGAACAACAATCTCCTGTTTTAAACATTAAAAATAGACGCAACAAATTTGATAATACCAAAACCACGCAATCAAAAGCTCGAAAGTCAAGATCATACGTAGCATTTTTATCTTATTAAGATTGCAGCATTCCATATTAGAAGTCTAAATTTGATTTGAAAATTTAGTAGATTACTAGAGATTAGCCGGGCCATAAAAAAAAGACTAGTAAATATTAGAGTCATTAGACAATCCAGAAGGCAATCTTGCCAAGAATTAACTATTATCTGTTTAATTCAGCACAAAATCGCAGAAAACATCATTCAATCAATAATCAACACCAACATAATTATACAGCAATTCAGTACAAAATCAAAGAAAATGGTATTGCAATTACAATTTTGTTAAGTATTGTTCCATCAAACAACATTTCTACATAATTACTATATCACACCGTTTCATATTGTGTAGTTAGATAGTGAATTTGAACCATTTTTAACGCGTAGCCTTACTTGTTAATTACAAGTTTCCCAACCTAGCTCATTTGAAATTTATTTTTAAATGACTGAAACTATTTTTGATGAAAATGTTCTTAAACTAATTTTTTTTTTAAAAATCCAAATGAAATCTGAAAAAGAACTTGAAGTTATTGTTTGCACGAAGTACATATATTGTGCTTCTTCCAAAAGCCACTAATTTGATTAGAAAACAGTTCGCCATGTTGGCGTACAAATATGAGTTTGACAAGAAAACACTAGTTATATATTTACAAGCAGATAGAGAAAAGAAAAATGGTAGTGAATATAATCAATAGATGATCGCTGTGCGTGGCAACGTGGGAGAACGAGTAGAGCATATAACATGCTAGAATTAGAATTATTTAACACAAAATCGATAGGGAATCAGTCGAGAAAACCAAATCTTTTTAAATTAGAGTGTATTCAATTGGGACTAGAAAGATTTTAATTCTTTTAATGAATTTAAGGTTATTCAATCAAGATTTTATGAAATTTAAAATATATTCAATTAATATTTTAAGATAATTTATTAAAATTCTTAGAAATTCGGATGTATTTAATTAGGATTTTAAAGAAGTTTATAACATTTAGAGTTTATTCAATTAGAAATTGATTTTAAAGAATTGGAGAAAGTTGAGGAATTAGAAGGAAATTGAGAGATTTTGTAATGTATTTTAAGCATCTATGAATCCACTTCCCCTAAGATTTTGAAGGAATTAAATCAAAATGTTATATAGAATCTCTACAAATAAATTAAACTCTATAAAAATCCATAGATTTATAAATCCGTTAAAATCTTTCAAATTCTCAATTGAATACACCCATGAAAAATGATTTCCGCACATTCTAATTGCAAATTGCAGAAATAAAAAATAGAGCGAAAATCATTTTTCTTAAACCAAATGGACTTTTATTGAGGATAATATGCGCAACAATCTAACACGCCACGTTAGGTTTCACGCACCCACTCAAAACCAATTGATAATCGGCCGCAGAACACGAGATCTTTCAACACGTGGAAGAAGAATAGGGAAGAGGAAAAACTTAGTACCTCAGAATATATGTGATCGGAGTCGGGGGACGAACCCTGAGCCGGCAAGCCAAGAGCAAGGCCGATATCGGCGACAGCAGGGTGGAGCTCGTTCAGAGAGAGGTGGCCGTCTCTGTCCCTGTCGAGCTCCTCAAACTTATGCTCCACAAAGTTACTAAACACCTCCTCGTTCCCAACCAATTTCATTATATTTGAACCGTCCACCACCTGCCCACCACCACTCCCACTTCCACTTTTCTTCTCCATTTCCCCACCTTTCCTCTCTTTCTTGTGAGCTTGCTTTTCTTATTCCGCCCGATGGGACTCTCGTGACTCACGCGAGTTCAAAGTGCTTTTGCCAAAAGAGCTGCTTATTTCTACTTTAGCTTTTTTCTGGCTCGCTCTGTTTTATGGTGGGGAACGGGTTTTCTCTTCTGAGTTCTGGCTAAGGCTTTAAATATGAGAGAGATTGTACGGCCTCTTTATATGCTTAAACGCCGATTAATTAGGCATGTTTTTGGCTGGCTTTCGTTTTCAAGACGTGATTTTTTTGGGCCCTTCCCGAAGCATGAGAGGAATGGATAAGAAAGTTTTCATCTTTCAACTATTTATTCTTTAAAATTTTCCGACTAAGATGAAAACAACTAGTTTTTGCTTTGAAAAAAGTCTACCACGTTTTTTTAAATAAAAATAAAAAAGGTAACACATTTAAGTGCTCATCTCTCTCCTGTATGGTTGACAAATAAACAAACAATAATCTAAACTATCTACTATTATATAACCTTCTTAATTAATTAAAAGAGGATAAAAAGACTATTTAGTCTTCTATTACAAAAATAAATAAATAAAGAGCAGCAACATATTTTCATATAACAAAATTTTATTGTTTTTTATTTAAACACACGTGCATGTGATTTTGTCATGTATCAAATTCTAAAAAATTGAAAGGAAAAAAAAAACCACTCTTCCTACTCACATGTTCAGTCATTCTTTCAATCTCTTTTTTCTTTTTTTCTTTTTAAAAAAAGAAATAAAAAGTTCACACAGAAAGTGTGATGACATACGATAGTATTAGATAAATATAGGGTGTTTGATTTTGAATATCTTACAAGGGATCGATTCCACAAATTCCACTTCTTTCTTTGGTGGTGTTGCATTTCACCTCTTTCTAATTCACATATGAGAAACATTAGCATATCCCTTTAATTATATGCAAATTGCAGAAATTATGCACGTCATATTGCCTTGGGATTTAAATGCCAATTCCAAATGAAAACGCATCCCTTCAATTATTCTTTGAGAATATAATTGGGCATTATTTCTCCAAATTGTAATATAATAAGAACCTTGTTCTAACCTTCAACACATGGCACATAAACTCTATTTGTATTATTGCTTAACACATACTTTCTCAACACATAACCTCTTTTGCACAATTAGTCTGCTATATATCTATCTCGGACTTGCAAGGTAAGTTTCTACACAATAACTACCTAACTAATCGTCCAATCTCATGACAAGTGTCAATCATCTAATAAGGGTTCCATGATCTAACCGAACATACACCTAACTCTTAATTTGGATAACCCATCTTAGTATCCTATCATTACCCCACCCATAGAAACAGACCTTGTCCTCAAGGTTGAAAACAAGGAAATCTACGCTTGAAATTGTCATACTCTTCCCATGTTGCATCCTCCTTGCAATGATTCTTCCAATGAACAAGAACTTCAGGGACCTGTGAGTTGGCTGTGGTGATCACACGATGCTGCAGAATGGCTAATGGGGTTGCTTGTAATAATCCTTCATCCTTGACATCAGGGAGCGTAGTAGTAGGAGTCACACCCACACCCAACTGCTTCTTCAAATATGATACATGGAAGACAGGATGTAATTTAGAGTGAACTAGAAGTCTGATTTTGTAAGCTACTAACCCAATCTTCTCCTACTCCTCAAACGGTCCATAAAATTTCGATTGTAGCTTATGAAATGGATGACTAGCCAAGGACTGATGTTGCTAACGAACAAGCCGTAAGTAGACCATGTCACCCACTTCTAAAGTGCGTTCGGTACGAAGTTTATCCGCCTATTGCTTCATTCTACCTGAGCAGCTTCCAAAATAGACTTGAGTTAAGATAAAATCTGCGATCGGGTTTGTAAACATCTATCGACCATATCCAATTTGGTTGTGCCAGATTCATATGTTGGAATTGTAGGAGGAAGTTGGCCATACACAATTTCATATGGTGTGAGCTTCAAAGAAGAGTGATAAGAAGTGTTGTAACTCCATTCAGCCCACGATAACCATTTAAGCCATTTCTTTGGTTGAAGGCTGCAAAAACAAAGCAGGTATGTTTCCAGACAACGATTGACGACCTCAGTTTGCCCATCAGATTGGGGATGATGCCCCGAGCTTAATCATAGTTTAGACCCTTGTAATGCAAAGAATTCCTTCCAGAAGGCACTGAGGAATATGGGATCTCGGTCACTAACGATTGTGGCAGGCATTCCGTGGAGCTTGAATATGCGGTCCACAAAAACTTGAGCAACGGAATGGGCTGTGTACGGATGCGACAGTGCCACAAAATGGGCATATTTAGAGAACCGATCAACAACTACAAAAATAATAGTCTTCCCTTTACAAGGTGGCAACCCAACAATAAAATCCATGGAAATGTCTGTCTAAACAGTTTGAGGGATTGGCAGAGGGTTGAATAGGCCTGGAGAAGACAAGGTTTCATATTTATTTTGTTGACACACCTGACATTCAGCAACCATTCTTCTAATATTAGTCTTCATGACATGCCAATAAAAAGAGCGAGAGATTCTCTTGTAAGTCTTAAGAAACGCGGAGTGTCCCGTCATCAAGGTACTATGATGTTCATGAAATATCTTATCCCTCCAATTGGTCATCGGACTCAACAAAATTCCGTCGTTATGCTTAAGAAAACCATTATCGTAATGGTAGGAATAGGAAGATGTATCAGCAACACTATGCAATACAAAGGACTCCTTGAGTTTTGAAATAATCCAAGGCTCCTGTTCCAAGTGTTGACGCAAGTCGTCTAACCAACCCATATAAAGATAAGAAATAGCACATAATTGAGCCTCCGAATGCAGGTGAGACAGTGCATCAGCAGCTTGATTTTCAATGCCTTGTTTGTACTGGATTTCATAATCGAATCCCAAAAGTTTAGAAATCCATTTTGTTGGAATGGAGTATGAGCCCTATTTTGCAAAAAGAATTTCAGACTATGACGATTTGTTCATATAACAAAGTGGTTGCCTTGAAGATAAGTTTGCCATTTCTTAATAGCATGAATGATTGTAAGCATCTCCCTTTCATATGCCGACATAGCTTGAGATCGAGGCCCAAGGGCTTTACTTGTAAAAGTTATAGGTCTGCCGTCTTGTTGTAAAACAGCCCCAATGCCCATGTTAGATGCATCTGTTTCGATAACAAATGTCTTCGAAAAATATGGAAGAGTTAGAACTGTTGGAGATAACATCACTTCTTTAAGCTGATTGAAAACAGCTGTAGCTTCTGAATTCCAATGGAATGCATCCTTTTTTGTTAAGGAAGTTAGTGGTCCACAAATTCTTCCATACCCTGGTATAAGCTTACGATAATACCCAGTTAGACCCAAAAATCCCCGCAAGGTTTTAACTGATACAGGTAAAGGCCAATCTTGAATGACTCGGAGTTTAGAAGGATCCGGTGCGACTTCATTTCGCGATACCACATGACCCAAATACTCAATCTGTGATTTACCAAAATTGCATTTTGATTTCTTCATAAACAATTTATGCTGCTGCAACACTTGAAAAACTGTACTGAGGTGTCGCAAGTGTTCCTCCCAAGTAGAACTGTAAACTAAGATATCGTCAAAAAATACGAGAACAAAGTGACTAAAAAATGGTCAAAAGAGTTCATTCATTAAGCTCTGAAAGGTTGCTGGAGCATTTGTGAATCCAAACAGCATCACCAAGAACTCATAATGTCCATTATGAGTAGGGTGCACTCGAATCTGATGGTACCCAGCCTTTAAGTCCAATTTGGAGAAGAACTGAGCACCCCATAGTTCATCCAACAATTCATCAATTAATGATATGGGATATTTATCCTTGATCGTCAACAAATTCAAAGCTCGGTAGTCTATACACATTCTCCAAATGTTACCCTTCTTCCAGACCAACAAAACAGGGGAAGAGAAAGGAGTATTACTGGCTCGGATAAAACAGAATCTAATAGCTCCATATCACATTTCTCGATCTCAGATTTTTGCATAGGATTGTACCGATAAAGCCTTGCACTAGGTGGTTTACTTCCTTCCAACAATGGAATCTTGTGATCTTGTGGTTATGAGACCGTGACAGAGGCAAGTTGGCAGGTATTTGAAAGATTGATTCAAACTGAGACAATAAACAATCCAGTTCAGCTTGCTGACTGGTAGATAAATCTGCCATGATAGCCATTGCAGCATCCGGAGCAATAAGAAACAAAACTACTCCAAAAGAACCTTGAGTCAGCAGCTGTTGTATGTGACAAGCTGTCACTGACCTTGGTGCAAGGGGAAGAGAACTATATAAGCAATAATGGTGTTGGCCTAAAGTGAATTCCATCTTTAATCTCTCGAAATCCAAGAGAATGGGTCCCAAAGTTCTCAGCCACTGAGCACCTAAGACAACATCACAACCCCCCAACTGCAAAACATACAAATCCGAGATGTATTCATAGTCTTGGATATTAATTTTGACCTGAGAACAACACCCTATATTGGTCATTGTACCACCATTGGTGATCATCACATCAAACTTCTGAAGTGGGTCTATTCGCCAACCCATCTTCTTGGCGAAAGCAAAGTTGATGAAATTATGAGAACTGCCCGAGTCGAAAGAATCACTGCAGGGCAATGTTTAACAGACCTTAGGACCTTCATAGTTTGAATATTATTAGGAGCAGAGACACCGTACACAGCACAAGCAGTAATATGAGCATTCGATAATTCATCACCCTCATCCAACACAGGATCAACATCAAAAATCTCTTCAGATCTATCAGACAAATCAAGTAGTAGAAGTTGCTGATTTTGGCAAACATGCCTTTTAAACCATTTGACAAGACAATAATAGCAAAGACACTTTTTCCTGTGTTCTCTAATTTCCTCAAATGTCATCTTTTTAACAGTGCTCTGTTTAGGGAGATTAATAGAAGAATTCGAAGTACCTGAATCCTGATAGGTTGGTGTAGCCTTATTGCCAACTGAATTATGCCAACAAAAAGTTGGGGCTTTTGAGAAGGACCGGATCTTGGAATCAGCAAGCTTGGCATCAATTTGTAAGGCTAGATCCTGAGCTTCATAAACATCCAATGCCCGCAGAAGCTTCATATCGTGACGGAGCTCCGGTTTCAATCCCCCAATGAAACAACATTTAAGCATTTCTGGAGCAGTCTTATGGATTCTATTGGCCAGACGCCGGAACTCTGTGATATAATCCCTCACTGACCCAGTTTGCTTTAATTGAACCAAAGCTTCCGAGAAATCCTCAAACTCCGAAGGGCCGAACTCTCGACAGAAAATCTAAACAAAATCAGGCTAACGGGGAAAATGCTTGAGACAATTCCACCACTGAAACCATTGAAGAGCTTCATGATCAAGATGAAAAGACGCCAATTGAACCTTGCGATCGTTGACGACCGAGAAATAGTAAAAAAAATGCTCTGCTTTGTACACCCAAGATAGGGGATCATCCCCATCAACAAATCTTGGAAAGTCAAGCTTGATTAGTGGTTAGCGAAACTGAAATTGAGAATCTTGATGGCTGAATCGAGGATCTTGACGCTAAAATTGAAGATTGGGATCAAGATTCTGATCGCTGTAAGTTTCATTTGAATCAATGGGATTACCCTCTAATTCTGACGGACCCCCACGATCGCGACCCTGTTCCTGTATGGTAACAGAATGAGATTCGATCAACGAAAGACGAGTCACCATGGACACCATGAATTTGAACATCTGGGCTGTGAGATTCTGAATGATTCTTCAATTCTGGAATTCAAAGCTTCAAGGGCAATGACACGAGCATCCATCTTTGTGGCATGAGTGGTTGCTCTCAGCATACGCAAGGGAAACGTGGGATCGTATTGGCTGATACCAATAATAAGAACCTTGTTCTAACCTTCAACGCATGGCACATAAACTCTGTTTGTATTATTGCTCAACACATACTTTCTCAACACATAGCCTCCTTTGCACAATTAGTCTGCTATATATCTATCTCAGACTTGCAAGGTAAGTTTCTACACAATAACCACCTAACTAACTAATCATCCAATCTCATGACATGTGTCAATCATTTAATAAGGGTTCCATGATCTAACCGAACATACACCTAACTCTTAATTTGGATAACCCATCTTAGTATCCTTTCATAATAGTTATCTCTTACCTCATAAAGAAAATAAAAATAAGAAAAACCTTACAATCTATGAGGGCATAAAATACTATTCCTCCACTAAATGTTGTTTAACTTGTAATTAGAAAAATATATATGAATAATACTTGGATACTCAAAAAATAGATGAAAGTTGTTACTCAAAATTATTTCTTGTTGATTCATAAAACTTTGTGTTTATGATCAGACAACGTTCATATAATAATTATTCTATAAAGATCGTCTCTGCAAAAAATCAATTAAAACTAAGGACAATTAGTCATTGAACTGTGTAAAAACAAAAAAAAACGAAATTGATAAAGCACTACGAACCGTCTATGTATTTTGCTAGAAGAGATTGACTAAATGATCTTGGTATTCATTCATTTTTTCATAGATGATCACAAAATTCACTGATTCGTACACGAAAATTTTTGAGTAAAAATGCCTATTTATTCTTGAGGAGTCGGGCATTGTTAAAACAAAAGATAATGCTAGGGAGACTAAATTTGGAGACTAAATTTGCAAACTAAATGATGTGTCACCGAAAAGAGTTGGTAAACTAAATGAGCACATTTCCAATACTTAAGTAATAAACTAATTATTAGCTTCTATGTCGTATAGTTTTCAAAATGTTAACTATAAATTTAATCTTTTTAGCATTATCTTAAAAAAAAAATTCCAGATGGTCGCTCTTACTTTCTCCCACATCTTCCACGTCAATTTTTTGGTCGGTGCAGTTCTTTTTTTTTTTGGGTGGACAAAAACGCACAAACTTAAAAATTAATAAAAGTAAATTAGAAAAACAGTTACATGCATGAAACAGAAGCAAACAAGGCCTATGAAAAAAAAGATGGATAAGGTGGTCTGTGCTCACAAATTCAGATGTGTTTGGATTTCGACACATGGGGCGATTAGGGAAACTCAACCACCAAACCCAACAGATGACTGACGAACCATGTGGAGCCCATAGGGTTGAGATTTTCACTTTTTACCTATTTTGGTATGCTCTTATTCACCCGACACGTCGGTCCGCCAGCTAATGTACATGGATTGGGTGTCATACATGCATACTCAACATGTGGAGTGTACCTGATAGGCTAAGGATGAATTCATCATGGATGAATATGTGATGGCTCATTGATGATAACGAGGTGAATTTCATGAGAATGGACAAGGTGCTAAGGTCATCTCCAACCGATTAAGCTAGAAAATCATAAGGCTAAAAATAATCAGAAATGCCACGAAAATCTTCTCTAATCAAGGGCTAGGCCAAATGGTTCGTGGGCCCATCAAGCCAAAAACACCAGGCTAACCGGTTGGCCTAAAAGAATCAGCCAGCTTGCCTTGGGCCGGTCCATTTTTTGAACTCCAATGGCTACCTGGCGTTAGCATGACGTCAGCCAGCAACAGGTGACCGTTGGATTTGAAAAAAAAAAATTTCGGACAAAATTTTACAAAAAAAAAAAAAAAAAACAAGAAAAAATTTCTATTTTTTTCTTATAAATACCTAAGCCATTCCTACACCATTTCTCACATAATTTTCATCATTCCATACTATTTTACTTCATTTTATTTCAATTATTCACGTTCTATTCTTTACCTCTTCCAATAATCTTTCCTTCAATTTTTTCAATAATTTTCAAATGGTAGCATCTGCAATGAAAGGTAAGGCTTGGACCCGAAAAGAAGATGAAGCTCTTTGCAGGGCTTATAGATGGGTCTCAGAAGATAGTGTGAGGGGGAGTTCTCAAACAAGTGAAGGTGTTTGGACTCGTACGTCCAAAAAGTACTATGAGTTCTACGAAGGCACATTCCACCGAATTCCTGAAACCATGAAAGTTGTTCTTCAAGATGGAAAAAATTATCTTCATCCAAGTTTGAATAAATGACATCAAGCAGTGTTAAAGGCCAAAAGCATACATGAAAGCAGAGCTAATTACTACAACGAAGTAAGTGTTTTCACAAGTTATTTTAAATATTTAATTTATAAATTAATTTCCTTTAATTTTTGTAATTATTTTTTCTAGGTACGTCAAGTGGAGGAATTGTATATAGAGGACAACTCAAAACGTTTTAATCATCACGGTTGTTGGGAAATTTGTAAAAGGTGAGTGTTATTTGAAGATCCACCTCAAGAAAGAGTTGGTCCTATGCTGGTGTTCGGAAATGCATCCTCAAATGCAGTTGGGGATGAACATGGATCTCCTACCATTCAAGAAACAAGGGTAGAAAATCCGTCTTCTGGTGAAAGTTCCATACCTAGGGCTATGGGACGAAACAAGGCCCGAAAATTGAAGGAAAAGGGCAAGGCAAATGATGATTACGCCTTTCAATAGGAAATGGCATCCTCATTGCGATTAATGGCGGAGCAAAATGCCATTGCCGCAGAAGAAAGGAAACGTTGGCACAAAGAATGGGCAAAACAAATTCAAGAAGAGATGGATGATAAGAACATGCAAATGAACACTTCGGATTACACTCCAATGAGTAAGGCATATTTGGATAGAAAAAGAGGGAAATTATGGCCTGACGGAAGTTGTTTACATCCGACTATAATCCTACAATGACGGATGATATGATGATGATTATAGACTTTAAATTTAAGTTGTTGTAGTCTTTAAATTGAAATAATAAATTATGTTTGGCCTATGGCCTCCTCAGTTGGAGATGATTTTTTGCCACAGAGTTATGTTTGGCCTATGGCCCTTAGGTTCCTCGGTTGGAGATGGTAAGAAATATGGAATGACACTGTTCATTAAAATATTAATTTCTTGGAGGGCTATAGGGCTAAAGGGAGCCCTCTGGCTTTCCTTAGGTTGGAGATGGCCTAACGTGGCGAGTTACTGTATTAGACTACAGTTATGCGGTAGGACTTCGTTCAAGTGTTTATGATATGTGAGTTCGATTTTCAAGGGAATTGGGAAACATATTGTAACGAATTCAATTATATTATGACACCCAAGTTAAGTTGCGTGTCTTCTTACTCTTTTCGTCATTTGATACTATTACTCTTTTTATTTGATTTTTGACATTTTTGAATTGCACGATAAAGCTGAAATTCTTTTGTGAATCTTCCTGACACTTGAAAGGTGAATTGACGTAGCAAAGTTACTAGTTCATCCCTTTAAAAAAAAAAAAAAAAAAAAAGAAAAAGAAACAACCATCACATACTTTGTTATAAGCGAGCACAAGTTTTTTTGCATTGATTTAGTCTGAGTCATGGTTTAACTTTAAGTTAATAATCACTTATTTTATGACCATTTCTTTCTCTAATTTTTCCTCGGAAACCCTTTTTTTTTTTAATTTATTCATTTTTAATAACTTTATTTCTAAGCCATCTTGAAAAATTTTACTGTAATTTGCCAATGTTCTTTCACTATCAGAAACTACGATTTTGGGCGACGAACGTTTGCTTGACAAACAAATTTTCGTCGGGAAAAAAGTTATTTTGGTTTGGCTGACAAAAAGAAAATTTTGGTTGGGCAAAGGTAGTTAACGTTTTGATTTTTTATAGACATTTTAGATTTCGAGGGGCAAAGTTAATTTTATAGGGCAAAATTTTCATGACAAGGGAAAAAATTGGCACGCATTATGCTAATTTTTGTCCGATCGAAAAACAAATACGTCATTGGGCAAACCCCATTTCTTTAAATTAATTATAAAATTTAATTATGATTTAGGGTTTACAGTTCGTCGGGTAAAATGTAATATTTCATCAGGCAAAGGTGAGGGACATTTTGCATATGCAATCCATTCGATGATCTTCACAATCTGCGAAATTAATTTTAACAACCCAACGGTCAATGTAGTTGGTAATACTCTGAGATGGCATATGCCAAAAATCACCCAAATAAAAGTTTCTGGGATTAGGTAACGAAACAAAATCATTTGATGGTTAGAGGCGTATAATCACGATTAACAGTTATTTTCGCTTCAATTTTGATTTTTTTATAGCTACACTCTTTGACCCTAGATTAATACAATGGATAGACCTGGTCATCAATTTAAAATATTTACACTGGTAGTTACCACAAAATATTACGTTCTACTTAATAGAAGTATAAAATAAACTCTAAGTGTTTGTTGAACCTATTGTTTTGACGAGATATTCAGTCTACGAAACTAATTGCCACAGTCCAACTATCAAACTTGTTTGAATATAGTTCAAGATCACATACACAAAAAATGACCAAAAACAAACTTTCAGGGTTTAGGTATCGTGACGAAATCCTTTGACAGTTAGAAACGTATTATCACACTTTAATGATTATTTTAGCTCTGATTTTTATTATTTTTTTACAACTACACACTCCTCGACCCTAAAATAATACAATAAACGATCTCGATCATCAATTTAAGTTTTTACATAGGTGGTTACCACAAAATGTTACGTTCTACTTAATAGAGGTATAGAATAAACTCTAAATGTTGTCGAATCTATTTTTTTAATGAATACGTAGTCTACAAACCTAATTTCCATGATCCAAACTATCAAACTTGTTTGAATGTAGTACGAGATTGCATACACCAAAATCACCAAAATCACCAAAATCACCAAAACTAGCAATTCTTATCCTAATATACAATTAATGCTCCTAGTATATAACTAATCCTCCTAGTATACAACTAATGCTCCTAGTATACAACTAATGCTCCTATATACAATATTAATTATGAATTGTTGTAGGTCGTTTAAAGAAAATCCAATTAAAATTTTCCAATATGAAAGTTCACATAGATATATCCAAGTAATACAAAGTCTATTAGAAAAGATCTTCTAGATCCCAAAGGATTCATAATCTATCTCTACTTAGGATTTGCACAATCACAATAGGTATTAGAACATGTGTCATAACACTCCCCTTTGAATGTGCAAATACTGAAGTAGATGGCATATCAGATCTTCAGGATGCAAGTAGAACGTACATAAGGGTATGTCTAACCCAGGATGGGTGACTCGTCAAAATCTAGTCAGGTAGCAAAAACCCAGTGGGAAAAATGCTCATAAGCGTAAGGAAAAAGAGTACAAAGGTCAAGTGAGTATACTTCTGGACACTCCCCATGAGTTTGACAGAACTTCCAATTGAAACTATAAGCATTGCAAATGAGAAAGTTACGCATACCAATTCCTCGGACAAGCTTCTAGGAGGTAGACTTCGACAGTGATGTCGTGTAGACACAATATGCTTGGCGTTAACTTGTTGGATGTATCATGATTTGGTCAATGCATACGACATTGTCTTCATGGATCGTTGTTAAGACTCAACAATGGATGAGAATCGCAGGGAGTTCGAATATGCTCAACAAAAGTTCTTAACCATGTCTCTCACGTGATAAGATACAATGAGTCTTTGAACGATTCAAAGGTTTTGCAACAAAAGGCCTATTTGGTTGACCTCCAAGATATTGCAGTGTTTCTTAATGGTAAAGATATAACCATTCGGGAATGTACCTTGTGCAGTCAGATGGATGGTCTGATTCAGTGAATCCCACAAGGTAGGTATCATTCCAAAGATCAAAGGGGGTGTGATCTATTCTGAGATGCATAAGGATAGATAAGCCCAAATCCATAGTAACAGAAAAATGTCTTTAAAATTAATTTGGTGGTGGCGTGTAGGCGCAGTGTTGTTTTATGCCGAAAGATTATCAGGACAAAAGATGTCTGATCTAATGCATTTGAGCTAAGTACAACAAACGCCCATTGTACTCAAATATAGTTACCTCACTTTCCAATATGAAATCTTATGCTCTATACCCTCCGTAAAGGTTTGATTTGCATCTAGCATACAGACGATCATGGTATACTTAGACGTAACACCTTCTGGATCTAGTTCAACTAGTGGACCAAAATATCAACAGAACTAGCTCGAAACTTCAGTTCGAGGTAATGTCAAATTTTCCAAGATCATTCATCCTAAAGTTTGACTTCAGGTGCTAGTCAGTTTTCTCAACATTAGCAATTTTGGATTTTGTACATAAAGGGGCATATATCCCTAACTGATCAAATATTCACTTAGACGGTAGGCCACATCTACTCAGATAGTTATGCATCCTCAAAGTGAAGGCCCCATCAGAACCTAGATGGTGTTCTTGTGGTCTAGAACTATTTGAATTAGTACATGTAAGTCATTTGGAAACTCCATGTAGGTTTTGTATTAGGATTCCAGAGATACTACAACCACGTTTGTAATGCTACAATCAATCATATAGCGTATGAGAGAAGTCATGTGCCACAAGGCATTATTCGCACTATTTCATTCATCTCATTCATCATAGATTGATTCTTCTAGTTGACCAATCATTTCTACGTTGACATTAATCAATGGAACACGGTTCGTTATCGTCGCTTTTCATTTATGTTGGTAGTTACCATATAAATGAAACATCATCTATGATAATCTTATTCCAATTCCATATCTCATCTAAACTAGTATACTAAACCAAGAACTTCATGTCTCAAGAGTAATTGGGATTTGATCTCATAGGAAGAAAAGGATTGAGATAGCAATCGAGGGGCATATTCGTTCGTGCCATGTTCCTCCAATTTTGCAAAAATGAATCCTCGAACCGAGTGATCTGCCATGCTTCTAGCGTAGGATCGATTGATTGGCTAGCCACCAATGTATAAAGGTCAACCATAGTAATGGTGTTCTTTCTTTTGGGGACGAAGGTCCGTCGTACATTTGGTACATTCATCTTTGCATGCACACTTGCAACTGGTATATGTGATCTTGTCACTTTTGCTAGATTAGAGGAAGTGCCTGGTTATACTCTGATGATCTAGATTAGAATTGAGATGAGATATAATGGGGACATCCATGATAATTCGCGTCATTCTTTTAGGAACGTAGACGTTCTTATCTCCCCCTAACAGTAGGAATACTGTCTCATAAAAGTGACAATCCACAAAATGAGTAGTAAAGAGATCGTCTGTCAAAGGTTCTAAGTAACAAATATTAGAAGGAAAATCACAATTGACATAGATTTTCATCCTTCCCTAAGGACCCCATTTTTTTCTTTTGTACGTAAGGGTGGCGCAAATGGCACATAGACCGCACATCCAAAGACGCGTAAATGCGATATGTCGAGTTCGTATATGGTAACCAAGTGACACACACTTTATAAGGTTGTGATAGGCCTCAGGTGGACCAACATGGTTGCTTGCAATATTACATGGTCCCAAGTAGAGATCGGGAACTTAGTACGTATGTCCAAAAATCGAGCAATCATTTGAAGGCGTTTAACCAATGCTTCTGCTGGGTCGTTCTGGGTATGAACATGGGGTACTTGATGTTTAACTTCAAAACCCAACCGACATGCAATATCCATCGAAAGTTTTCGATGTAAATTCTCCAACTTATCCAATCAAATAGATTTGATCAAATAATCAGGGTGGTGAGCCTTGAGCTTGTTAATCTGAGTTACCAGTGTGGATAATGCAACTTGTGAACAATAGGCACACATGTGACCAACGTGTAGAAGCATCAACCAATACTATAAAGTATCTAAATGGTTCACAGGGTGGTTAAATCAGTCCACAAATGTCCCCTTGAATCATTTGTAGAAAAGATGGAGGGTGTTAAGGCATGATACATTTCCAGGTATGATGTCTTTACTTTTGGTAAGAGGATGCCTAAAACAGCGCATCACGGATCATCCTAGATATCCCAAACGTACATCCATAGCAAAAATTCCTTTGGAATCTCGGGCTTCTGGCCAGTTATATAGTGGGCCTGAATGGGTGTAATCCACTCGTTAAGCGTTCCATCTTCTCTAGAATATGCTTTTGGCTATATTCATAGGAAGTGCAATATGGTAATATGTTAAAGAATTTTACTCCATTTTCTACATTGGTTTCAATATGGTAATAATGTTCTCAAATATCCTTAAAACTCAAAAATGCGTTCTTCCGAAACAAAGTGAGTATAAGGCTTCCCCTTATGGTAAAATTAGTATCACTGGACAATATGGGGCAGTGCCATGCCACACAATTAGGTTGGATAAGCCTGAAAGGATTGTCAGGGGATGATTAGGTATGAAGTTAGCATAGAACCAGATAGCTAACTTCTCCATAAAACATACCTAAGCATGAGTTAATTGTATTAGTCACATGTGGTAATTTTCATTAATTAACTCTTATTCGAGAATAATAGAGATATTTAAACACCAATCTTAAATCTGAGAACAAAAGAAACTGTTCACAAAGTAAACCAAAATGTACTAGGAGGTTCGGCCAATATGGCATTCCATGTCAAATTTCGCTCGCCAAATGTGTTAGGTGGAGCAAAATTAGTCTCATAGATTGACTACGGGAATGGTATTCCTTAATGACATTGGTAGAGGCACAAACAAGTGCAGAACCAATGATCTATTTCAGCAAAACACTATTAGATTCTACAGGGTTGAGGTTCGGGAATACTATCCTTTATTCTTGAAGTTTTAGGCCTTAGATGCCGAGGATCATGCTTCAAGTATGATACCACCTCTTGGCAGGTGATAGGAGCATATTTATGCGACTTAAATGGCTTGTTCTCGTACATTTACGTTATGTTTCTTTAGTTATTTTAGTTCTTTATGCTTCTTTTGTGTGTTTTCAGGTTCTAAGGGCAAAGTATGCAAAAGGATGCCTTTTGGAGCCTTTTGGAGCAAATTAGAGATTGGAATGGATATCATATGCTTGGAGCCAAAAGGATGGACGAAATTGAAGACTTGAAGTAGGAAAGTTAAATCCTAAAAAGACCTCATGTTTGAGCATCATTGAAAACTCCTACGCATTTTAGAACACAAAAACAACATTCCTAGCAACCTTAGGACATTGTCGTGTGTTTCCTTGTGTCTCCCTTCCTTGCCATGCAAGGAAGGGCTTTGTTCCCTATTTTAAATACTTAAACACTACCACTTATCATTCACCACATATCATTCACCACTTATCATATCATACATTCATTTATCACTTATCATAATCATTCACTTATCACTTAACATATCATACACTTATCACTTATCACTCATAATCATCTACACATTTCAACCATTTAAACACATGTACTTCACCTACAACATCCACCTACTTCACCTACAACATCCACCTACTTCACCTACAACCTCCACTTACTTCACCAACCTCACACACTTACTTCACCTACAAATGACATAGCCATATGTTCCCTCCACTACTCCTATAAATACCCTTGCATTCATTCATTCATGGACATCTCATTTCATACACAACACACCACAAACACATCCCTTTCTCTCTTAGCCGTGAGTCTCCCTTAGAATCCAAAAACCATCTTTCCATTTCCATCACTCCTCACTCCATTCCACACTTCCATTCCCCCAAACCAACTATCCTTAGACCTTATGCTACAATAAAGAGGAAGAGAAGAGGGCCTAAACGTTCATACAATTCAAGTTTGAGTTGTTGGAATGTTTAGGTGTTTCTTTGATTTCAATGTTTAATTTTAATTCTCTTTGTTTTGTATGAGGAACTAAACCCCCCCCTTAGCTAGGGGGTGATTCGAAATATATGTTTATGCTTGCATTTTGATTTGATTACTTCTAATTGCGTTTCATAAGTTGTGGATTCAATTTGTTTAACCGTTTGATTGATAACTTATTTATGTATGTTTATTGAGAGTGCACACTTAATTTTCATGCATGAATATGACGCTAGAATACAAGTGAGTTTCACCTAATAGTTACGAACTTATATTCACAAGTAGTGGAGGTTGCTTATAAACAATCGCGTTAAACGAATTCTTGGCATAAGTTTCATGCGTATTCCATAGTAACGAATGCCTCGTCAAAACTTATAATCTTCATAGAGCGTAATGATTCTTGCTTGTATCTCTATTATGCAATCATGTAGGGGACTTGTGGAGAATGTTGTGAATTGCGTTGCGCTAACCCATCCAATTCATTAACTTAAGGAAAACTTGACGGTTAATTTAAGCGGACCTAATTAACCCGGGGTGATGAGTTTAATGATTTATTGAAATGCAATTGGAAATCGTTTTATTATGCAAGTATAACATGTATGGAGATGAACCCCTTAGCTAGCATTCATCCATTCAATTCCATCACATTCATATTTACATTCTGTCTAGTTTATTAACTTGTTTCGTTATTTCAATTTTCGTAAAACCTAAACACCCCTTTACTTTCTTGTTCTTTAATGCTTAGAATCTGTTTAGTTTATGTTTTAAAGTATTTTTGAATTCTTTGAGTCTAGTTTAGTGTTTTATATTGTGTTTTTATGTTTTTGAGTCAAATCCAAGTGATTAACAATCCCTCCTAATCCCCGGTCCAGAACGATCCCTACTTGCACCTATACTACAATTGATAAAAAGAGGGTTTAATTTGTGTGCGTATAAATCTCGCACCAGCAGGCCCTGATTCTACCATATGTTGTAAAACAAACTCACAATGAGATTGTGAGAGAGAGACAAACATACCCAAACTTGGGTTCAGTAGGCTCCAACCAAAGCTAAAGGGGTTTGTTCGGTAGGTCTGTGCTGAAATAGAGCAATACCATTTGGTGTGTAACATCCCACATCGCCCAGGGGAGTGGATCATGTATGCCTTATATGTATATTCCCATCTCTACCTAGCACAAGGCCTTTTGGGAGCTCACTAGCTTCGAAGTTCATCGGAACTCCGAAGTTAAGCAAGTTCGCGCGAAAGCAATCCCATGATGGGTGACCCATTGGGAAGTTCTCGTGTAAGTTCCTAGAAACTAAATCGTGAGGGCGTGGTCGGGGCTCAAAGTGGACAATATCGTGCTACAGTGGAGTCAAGCCTGGGATATGGTGGGGGCCTGGGCCAGGATATGAAAATTTGGTATTAGAGCCAATCCATGGCCGAAAGTGTGCCGACGAGGACGTTGGGCTTGTAACATCCCACATCGCCCAGGGAAGTGGATCTTGTATGCCTTATATGTATATTCCTATCTCTACCTAGCACAAGGCCTTTTGGGAGCTCACTGGCTTTGGAGTTTATTGAAACTCCGAAGTTAAGTGAGTTTGCGTAAGAGCAATCCCAGGATAGGTGACCCACTGGGAAGTTCTTGTGTGAGTTCCCAGAAACAAAACCGTGAGGACGTGGTCGGGGCCCAAAGCGGACAACATTGTGCTACGGTGGAGTCAATCTTGGGATATGGTGAAAGCCTGGGCCAGGATGTGACACGATGCACCTCTGCTGAAGCAGAACACCGCCATTTGGTAGACTCCAGCCGAAACTGGGTCTATACTGTTCGGTACCTCTCAGTCAAATTGTTGGGGTACCTTTCTTTCACACATATGGTAGTAATCAAAGTCGAGAATTTGGTAACTTCTGCTCCCTATAATGCTACTTTAGGAGCAATTTAGAGATATGGAAGGACGAGAAAGATTTTTGTTCAGTCAAAATTTGATCAGATATAAACTTTAGAATTGTATCTATTCATGAACGTAAAGGTTTCAATCATGTTTTGGTTCGGGCAAGAATTCATCTTTGCCTGATTTGGAGCTGTCCATAGCGAGACAAAAAGCCATGGAGTCCTCAATAGTGAGGTACTTCCATTTGATATGATTCAAGAATAAGTCTTCGAATAAAGATCATGGTGGAGACTTATTCAGTTCTTCCACACCATAACTGACTACAATGATTTTCCAACTAGTCGTAGTCAAGCGGGGTGTCACGTCTTGTATCCATAGTAGTTTCTTGTTCGAAACTTCCAAATAAGTGAAATTAGACTTGTTACAATTTGACAATACGCTGAATGGCGGAAACAAGAATGTGATTGATGCTTTAGAAAATAAAATTTCCATAAACATCAAAGTTAGAAAATTTAGGTTCTAAGACATGGTTTGGTTTAAATGGATTTAAGCATAGAGAACTTTGGGTCTCAATATGAGTGTTGCACGTTAAGAAACTTCAGGTTTCTATGGCACTTTTATGAAAATATCAAGTTCAGAAGTATGAACTTCAGGTTCATAATACTTGCAAACAAAAGCAATATATATAAAAGATAAAAAAAAATATGCAACAGATAAATGCATGTAGGTCTTCAAGGCCTACGATAGTTGTTTAATTAATTATTGATATTCGGGTCAATGAGAAGAATTAGGAGAAAAATATAAACCCAATAGTGCCAAAAAAAAACATAAAATTAGGCGATTAATTTGGTGGTCCAAAATGGACCTAAACCCACGAGGAACATAAAAAATATGTACCTTGAGGCCCATTCCTAAATCTATATTGGACAAGAGGCGGGCCGAGCCAAAGGGGAAGACAACAGGCCTTCCTTGCATTGCTGGGCTGCTGCATACAGGCCTAAGGCACATGTGGAATAGAAGGCCCAAAATCAAGGGTGCATATCCTGTGTGATGCAGTGCAGGGTAAAACTGAGGCCTATCTTGGGGTGCGATCCAATGTGGTACGCCACATAGGAGCACCACACACACGGCCCCTGCAAGCAAGCCTAAGAGAAAAGAAAAAGAAATCTTGTTTGCTACAGGCTAAATTACAGGGCCCAATTAGGGCACGAGTAGACCAAGGAAACATCCTAGCTGCTGTTGAGTGTGCTCTTTGGAGAAGACCGTCTGGGCCGCCGCTTCAGGCAGCTATGTTTTTGGTTGTGGTGCGCCAAATCAGGAAAAAAAAACCGATGAGATTCGAGTGAATCTCAACCAAAAATCTGTCGGGGACGATCTTCAGGTCGTCGAAAACGTTGACCCATAGCAGTAGTGTGGCTGTAGTCCATACTTGGCTGTGGTTTTGGTGATGGCGAAGCCATTCATGGTGTCGGGTCTAGGTTCAGGCCTGGAGTGTTTGCTCCATGGGTTGGCTTGGTTCCAACGGCTCAGGCTACTGGCTTGGCATGCTAGGCTTCGTAGCTTGGCGGCTCGACGGCCGCAGCTCGCTCAGTGGGAGGGGTTTCTAACGAAACCCTAATATATATATATATATATATATATATATTTTTTTTTTTTAATTATCATTTTTTTAATTCAATTATGCATATAATTTAATACTGATCTATATATAATTTCATGCATTATGAATTCACATAATCTCCACAATATTATGGATATAATGCACACATAAGTTATGTAGAATCTAAAATTCGAAAAACGTAAAGTTGGGTCGTGCATTATGGTGAATGTTATTGCTATAAAGACTTCAAAAATGTCAAGATAAAAACTGTTGTTTTGGAAGAACCCGATTGTGTGATGAAATTGATGAACTGGTTTTATGCAGAATTATTTCTTTAATTTTGGCTTTCCATCTCCAAAGCTTATATCACGTTGAAGAAAAAAAAATTGTAAATTGAATCAATTCAATAAAATAATATTTTAATTAATTAAAAATAATTGAAATGTAATACTCCCCTGATTGAAGACCAATAAATTCTCTTTAGCATAGCGTGAAGAGCATGCTGATAACGTGTTGTGACCTATATTTAACTGAGGGGTGCAGCGCAGAGAGAAAGAGGGTGGAGAATGGACTTGAGGAATTGTGTGTTAATTCCCCAGTCCTTGTGCCTTTATTTATAGTAATAAGAAGGAGAGAAACTTGTTCCCCAAGTAATACAAAGTCTATTAAGAAAGATCTTCTAAATCCCAAAGGATTCCTAATCTATCTCTACTTAGAATTTACACAATCACAATATGTATTTGAATATATGTCACAATAATATCTATATATATCTGAGATGCATGTGTGTTTTAAAATTTAATTAATATCAAATCTAATGGCTAACGCATAAATCCTCATGATATAAAGCCCTCAATTCATGTGTATATAAGATATTACATCTACAATTCTATTCTCACACACATCATATAAAGGCTGATGCTGACTGAAATATATCCTCCAAAGCCTAGTTCCCACGTACGCACCATCTTATGAACTTTCTTAACCATCGTTTTATGTTGGGGGGGAATTGGCATTCCATTTTCAGACGATGGCACTGATTCAGTTGGTTTCTCTTCAAATTTGCTTTCTCTTGTTCTTTGGTCTTTTGCTTCAGCTCGACACTGACCAGAAGCAATTACTCTTTCAGTACTCTCGTCTTGCTTCTGCAAAGACAACGAGATTGCATGAAATTTCCATATACGTTCATTTGCCACACAGTTTGTCAATATGGAGTTCGTTTGGAAGTGCTTCCTGGAAGAAACACTAGTTATGTGCTTATTTTAATAAGCACTTTAAGTGCTTTTTTAGTATTTATTTACATTTTTACTAAATATTGGTTCCAAAAATATTTTCACCAAAAACCCTTTCAACTATTTTAAAAGCACTTGCAAACATGCTTATGGTTATTTTGCCAGTGAAATTGAACATTGACATATATATGTGTACTCGAAGGATGTACCAAGATCAAGACAAATTAATGCGATGGGTAGTATGTGGATTATGGAGGCTTTGGAAGTGTAGGAATAGCTTAGTCTTTGAAAACAAAATTATGGAGCCTATTGATGCTGTTAGAATGCTTCAACAACAATGGAAGGAGTTGGAGGATATACCGAGAACCGATGGTACACGGATGGTTGGGGTGCGGCGGTGTGAAAGGGTGGAAGTGGAATTGCCGTCTACTTGGGTATGTCCTCCTTTTCGCACAATTAAGATTAATTGTGATGGTGCTTGGATAAAAGAAACAGGACATGGAGGATTCGGTTGGGTGGGAAGGGATTTTGTGGGGATTTTTAGAGCAGCTGGGGGTGTAGGAAATGTTGCATGTGAGTCCAATTCGATGGCAGGAGTAGAGGCACCACATGCAGCCTTACTTGGTTACGTGGAGAGAGGCTTTGATGTTATCCAGGTGGAAACGGATTCAAAGGTTGATGTGGATATGCTCCAAGGTAAAAATCAACTGTATGTTGTTATCAAAGATATTCCTTATGATATTAAATGTTTGCAAATGCAATTGAGGTCAGTAGAGTTTATTTTTGCTCCTCAGAATTGTAATAGGGTAGCACATCTAGTAACTTCGTTTGTATCTTGTATCGGGGGCTCCTATATCTGGGACTCTCTCGAGCCAGAGCCACTGTTTAACACTTTGCATCAGATATTAATGTTTTTATTCAAATTTAATAATATTTACCTTTCAACAAAAAAAAAAAAAAAAGAAAAAAAGAAAAAGATGTATCGGTGGGCTTTAAGCATAAATAGTTTCTCTTGTAACAAAAGCCTAACAAAACAACACCAGGGTAACATTAACATGTCTGATCGCGACAAGGCTGTGACGCTAAATGAGAAGACGCATACTGAAAAATCTCAGAAACGCCTTTGTGGCCATAATTCAGAGCCTTTTGACAACAGTAGTTTGCAATATCTCCCGTCTTAACCCTAAATTCTAATATCTTACTGTCAATCTCTAACTCATGTTGTGAAACAAAATTCCGAAATAAGTGATTGTAAAGATAGTTCGTTCCCTGAAAAGTTAATTAAAACATTTAGTATCATAAAAAAAGCATGAGTACTTCTCCGATAAATGCAGAGGATTGAGGATGATGCTTACTTTCACTTTAGAAGACCAGAGATACATAAACAATGCCAATTTGACTTCACAGTATATTGGTAACCTTAATAGTAGCCTAGATATGGGGAACGAATGAGTAAATAATGGGAAATTAAAGTATATAGTAGCCTATATATCATATATACTAAAACCCGTAGGGGTTGGGTACTGTGGATGACCAGTGTCCGGACGGAACTACCCTCGTTTCTCTGTTTTCTTTCCGTTTGTGTCCCTGTTTTCCACGAGGCGCTCATCTTATTCTCTCGACTTCGAGAGTCATCTTGAGTTAGGGTTTTGTTCCTTCGTTGCTTTTCTTGATTTCGGCTTTTGCTCTTTTCGTTTTGGCTGTTCTTTCTTCCAATCCTCTGTTTCCTGTGATAACCGTGCTTTCTTTCGCGGAAAGGGTTGCTGATTTTCGTGGTTTAAGGGATTTTCTCTCTTTCACTTTCTCCGTTTTGCTGAAAAACCACCCAACCAATAAACGCTTTCTGTTTGATTCGAAGAAAAATTTTACCCATAAAGGATAGCATGTCTTGGTGAGTTCTTCGGATCTTACATCTGGGGTTTTCTTTTGTTCAAATATGGGGTTTTGTGATCGTGGTTTTCCTTTTCTTTTTTCTTTTTAAAATTCTTTTGCATCCCTGTAAACCTAGATTTGTCGGCGCTATGTGGAAGGTCATAAAATTGGTTTCCAAGGTTTTTTTTCTTCCTGATCTTGCGATTGCTGATGCAAGGGTTTCAGAGTATTTCCCAATCTCTCCTTACATAGGTAACTAAATCTCACTTCTTCTCAAGTACCCAGAAGTCAAATATTTAATTTTTCACTGTACTTAATATCTTTTAGCAACCTTCAATTGTCCTCTGCTTTTCTCACTCTCCAATGTTCATCAACACCATCAGGTCTCTCTCTACCTCTACCTCTCTCTTTCTCTCTCTATATCTCTGATATGTTTATACATGTCGTTGTGTATCTATATATCAGGTTGAAAAAATTGTTAATATGATTAATTTTGTTAGGGAAATTATTTGTTTTGGTGATGGATTTGTGGGTTTTAATCGTGTTTTGGATATACTAACAATTTTGTTTTGCAGTAAATTGCAATGGGTTGTCCACGGTTTGCCTGGTAAAACCAGATTTTGTGAGTCTATGATTTTTCAGGAGTTACAGCGTTGTTAGTAAGGTTTGAGCATTTTCATCACATTAGCTATTCCGTTCATCAGTCCAATATGTTCTTATCCCTTGCACTCCGTTGTTTATGTTTGGAATTTGTGATTAGAAATTGGAGAATTAACTTCTTGATAATTGCATGTGTTTATGCCCCCTCATGATATCATGAGATCTAATGAGATTGTTTGCGATCTGGTTAAATACATAGTAATAAGGACAATAGTTCATATTTTTAAGGAAGGTTAATGGTTCTGGGTTTTTACATTTATTGTTAACTATAATTGTTATGGTTGATTATCGTTCTTATAGTCTCACTGAGTTTCTTTGTTCAATGGTTTGGTCCATCTTATTAAGTTTCTCACCAGAGATCTCTTCTAGCACTGCTCTTCTCTTGGACCAGGTACAACTTCTTTGACTTTCTGTTTGTTTCCGAGAAAATTTAGAGCTCGAAAGTGTGTAGAACTGTAGAAGTTAAAAAAGTCTCAATCTTTCTATTGTCCTGTACAAAAAGAAATTGAATTTTGAATTTGCGTTTTTGGCATACCCTTTACTAGATTTTGTGATTTGGGAATTGTAGAAGTTGGTGGCGATTCAAAACCCATTAACTTGGATGAGAATTAAGAGTAATTTGAAACCAGACAGCAAGGAATTGCAAGTGGGTAATGATAATGATAATGGTGAGGATAATGATGATGACACAAATCCGCTATTTTGCATATGGTTTTGAAGATTGATTTTTTTTTTTTTTCATTTTGATTTTTCTTTTTTATATTTTTTAGCAGATGTTTTGGTTTTTAATTCCTTATCATCGCTACTACAAAAAAGGTTAGTTTTGTTTTCTACATTTAAAGAGTGTTTAAAGAAAAGTTGCATGTAATTGATTTTCTGCTATAATTTTTTGAAATTCCTTATTTATATTGTTCTAGATATTCTTGGTTTGCATTTATTTTACGTGATGGTATTAGATAAAAATAAAGCCGCAATGATGAAAAAATTTGTCTTAAGTCAAAACAAGCGATAAAGAATCCTTACACCATTGAGCCATTACTGAAATAAATTTGATACCAATTTTATGTGTGCACAGTTGAATGTGAAACAGTGTAATTAAATGTGAAACAATATGTTTTCAGTACCTTGGTATATGGTACAAGATTGGGGGTAATGACACCAATAAAAACTGGGGTTGTAATAAGTAACTTTTTCTCCGTTCTTTATTGTAGTACTATAGATTCAAATTTGTCATTGTGCATTTTTTATTTTTCTGCACAGTTGGATGATTAGGTTTTGTGCAAAGTGAATCATTCGAATGCTCAGAATGTATTATATTTGTAAATTCCAGCTAATGCTGCTCTAACATGATACAAGAGGCCAACACTTTCATCCATATGTAAGTTCCTCTAATAAGTGCTTTGCACAAATGCTTTACAAATTTCAGCTTTTATCTTCTGATTATTTTATGCAGGGGTTTTTATTACTTTTTCTTTGATTGGAAATTTGGCGGTTTCTTAAGATACAATGATATCAAATTAGATTTTTCTAATTTTCTGATTTTGGTGTTTTGCAGGGAGTGCTGATATACTGATATCTGGGATTTTTTATCTTTGAAATAGGTAAATGCTATTTTTAATGTTTCAGTTCTGGCATGTTTGGTTCTTTGAATTCTGTAGTTTGCTTGCTTCTTCGTTGCTTCGTGATTTTCATTTTTCAGTGTAATTAAATTCTTGAATTTTTCATATTGAAATAATGAAGTTCATTCTGAATTTCCAATTCAACATTATAACATTATAAAATTGTTTTGCAAAGAAATTGTGTGTTCTTCATGTGCATTCTTCATTGTTTGTACTTTGAATTCAAGATAATGCAGTATATTTTCAACAGTAACCAATGATATATTCTTAGATAATCGTGGCAGGATGCCCATGATGTGTTATTTAGGGGACTTTGAGTGGAATAATTTTGTGATGGTTATTATTTGAAACATTGATGTTTTTCAGTTATTTGACTACCTTTACATCTCTTTCATTTAAATACTTGATTGGGAGCTTAATCTTTCTTTTGGTATTTGTTATGTTTTCTTTTGTTGGTTGTATTTTGTATCTCATTAACAACAGTAAGCAAGTGAAAGCTATAAGTTTTCTATTACCGGTATCCATTTTAAAAAATCATATGTGGTAGATGTTATTATTTGAGATTTCTTATTATTGTAGTGGTGTTGTGTTAACATTTCTTTTGCAATTTGATACTTTTCTGTTTACACATTTCTTTACATGCAATTTAATCTGCATATTTGTGATTTCATAAATTGATAAAATTGATATTTTGATTCTACAACTTTGTAATTGAATGAAAATGGTTTCAGCTCTGCGATTTGCCAACTTTTAATCCAACAAGAAAGATGAAGGTTCGTGCCTATTGAGTGTGGAGGCGTTAAAGTAGGTGAGTTCGAAAAATGTAAGAATGCAGGAATGTAAGTAAAGATTAATCTTTTTCACATGCACATCATCTTTTGTATATAGATTGTATCAATCAAATCTTTCGTATATAAAGATTTATTCAGCATTTTCTGTCATACAATCTTTTTATATCTTTGAAACAAATTTTTCACACAATTTGTGATCCCGCAGCAACGCGCGGGCAAAACTATCTAGTGGAACACTAAATTTCACATCACAAAAATTAGAAAAAAATTATATGAAAAAAAAAAAGTAATGTTATATGTATTACATTGATTCCTTACTGATCCTTTAACAAGAGAGATCCCTATTTTTCTAAAAAAATGGGGACACCCTCTTAACTGTTAGATTTAATTTTAATGAAATTGTGTGGTTAAGATTATGTAACCTGTGATTTAATCTCAACCACACAATTTCATTAAAATCAATCCAACGGTCAAGAGGGTGTCCCAATTTTTTTAGAAAAATGAGAATCCCTTTTGTTAAAGGGCCTGTATAATTAGGAAACTTGACCTAACGTGACACAATGTTAAACAACTATTGGAAGAAAAGGCTTAAAACTGAAAATGAATCAACAAGGCATACCAAACCAATACATAAATTAATTTACTAACTACGTTCATTTTAACTATTTCCCACACACAGTGCATGAGATTAACCTAGTGTACAAAAGTTTCGTTGTAACAAGAAAATACTAGAAATATTGCTGAGTTTTGGAAGCAAATTTTTTACCATGCAAATAATGCATCCCCAACTCTCTCCAATACAGTAAGCATGGCAACTAGTATCCTACAAAATAAACACATATCGAAAATGAAACCATTATATTTAAATTGAAAAATGGAAGATCAAAATAATTTCAAATGAAAAGTATATATACTAGTACTGGCACCAAAGTATAAGTTGCTCGATCTCTGGCTTATTATTCTTCAGAGTCTTATAGCACTCATAAGCCGGATAAACATAACCCAACACCATCCTGCAGTAAACAAAATAAATTTTCTTTTACTAATTCCTGGAAACTAATAACGTAAACTTGAGTCGGGATAAACTGAACATAGTTCATTTGATTACTTACATAGTCCTTGGAAGAAAAGATCCCACCATTATGACTCTATCGGACGTATAGATCAAGTGGTGCAATTTCTGTATCTACATTGTGTTAAGGGAAGGAGGAGGAGGAGGAGGAGGAGGAGGGGGAGGAATAACAGTTAAGTAAAAGAAGTAATTCAAAAATAAATTAACCAAATTGAAAACAAGTAGATGATAAAGAATGTACCTGAAGTGAGTGTGAATTTCAGAAGGAAAGACTTGTTGGGGAATGAAACTGTTCAGGCGAAGATTTCTCTGGAGACAGCTCCTCGGCTCTCGGCACAACTCCCTAAGGGATTGGCACTTTGGATGTATAGTTGGGTTCTTGCTTGCTGATGTGTTGCAAGAAGAGGACAAAATTAGTTATGAAAGGTGCCTTTGTGGGGCCTTAGGTGTAGGCCTTGAGGCTCGTAATCAAAACTAACTAAGTGCTAGGCGTGCCACTGCTATCTCAGTATAGCAGATGTAGAACAAGATCGTGTTTAGTCGATTACTTGTGCCCCAAGTTACTCGAACTTCTTGTTATCAAAGGATTGTCGTGGATGGGTTAAGTCCACATTAAGTTATTTTTCTTGCCTTGTGACCAAGGACTTTCAATTCATAATCTTGTATATTCGAAAGTGGGGAGTCCAGATCCCTTAGGTCATTTGTTTGGTTCTTGATTGGTTTTAAATGAAAGCATATTTGTTAAGCTGATCAGATCCAGATACAAATAAGACTTTTAAAGTAAGAAAATAGGCGGAAATGACTTGAATACAGGTTGGAGAATACATTAAGCAGTAGATCTATTATCTTAGAAAACACACAAAGAACTTTAAGCAAGATTTCACCATGTCGGGCAAGGTTGAACTTCTTGCAATCACTTCTCCTTGAGTCTACAGAGGTTTCTATGCTAAAAAGGGATGAATGGTAAACTAGTTTACACAAGAGAATCGATACTACGCCACTAAGGGTGATAGCAGAGCTTCTAAACGAGACAAAATATACCTTTTGTAAGGGAGATATCTTGAAAATGACTGAGATCTGGGGCTGATTACAGCTTTTAGATGCAAATCTAGCTTGAGAGCAGAGTTTGTAAGTTTGTTTGTTTGATTGGTTGAGTGTCCTTGTCTCTGGGGCCTCTTCCTCCTTTTATAGGCAAATTAGCTCGACTGCAGTGACTTTGCTTTTGCCCGAAAGCACTTGGAGGGTAATGAGTCATCAGCTTTTTACTTGTATTGCCAATGAAAGGTGTTTTTTGGCTGATTGTGAGTTAGCCCCCATCACTTGACATTTAAATCATAGGCACATGGTCTATGCATTAATGGGAAGACGCCAATTTGTCTATGGGCTTGATGTTTGGGCCTCGGGCAAGTATCCCTTTAATTGGTATCTCTGGGCTTCCACGCACTTGCAGCCCAAGGTTTAAATATTAACCCAAACAGTGCCCCCCTTTAATCATTGTTGAGGCTGCAATTCTAGGCGCTAAGAATGATTAAATAACCGTCTCACGCATTCTCTTGGGACTTGCTCCATTTAAAGCAACCGTTTGTTAACTAAGACCTTTGCACTAACCCATGAATTCCACCGTTAATTAACTGCTCACTATACAATCGTCACTTAAACCTTTTAGCAAAGCACCTTAACCATTTCGAGCCTTTGAATTTTCAAAACTCCCTAGAAATTCCAGAATTCACAATTTCATAAAGTTTTCTTGTTCTTCAACTGTTGCCTCTTGATTCCGATTTTCTTTCCATCTTCTCCTCAAGATTACTAATGGCACCCAAAGTTGCTCGAATTCAATCTCATTGTGAGACTGGTGAGGGGATTTCCACCATGCGCTGTCTTCTTAATGGCCTTCATCATCCTCGGGTAGGCCTGCACACTGAACTCTTCTTCGAGGAGGGAGTAGTGCACTCTTTGGGACTTGTATGGATTTCTCAGATCTCTGTTGCCATTGAAAACAATATGCCCAAGGAGAAATCAGCTTCTATAGTATTCTCAGAAAGTACACTGCTTTCAGCTTATGTTTCAGGACTTCTATGGCATTCAGCAGTAGCCGGGCAGCGTTAATTGCACTAGTAGATTCTACTTATAGATATCAAGCTATCTTTTCTTGCACTGATATCCATAAGCTCGGACTTCCTCATAGTTTTTGCTTTCTTAATCACTTCATCATCATAGGTGTATGCTTTGGGATCAACTACCACGACTTTGTTGGTTTTAGGATCAACGTCAAAGACTTTGGTAAGACTTGTGGAAAAAGGCTCTACTATGGAGGCAATGATCACAGAGGTGTCTTTTGAAAATGAGAGGTTGGAAAAGCAACTATCAAGCGACCTTATGCAACCAGGATTCTAGGATAGTTACTCTAGTCAAGGATGTAAAACTATTGAGCTGATTCTTATGTAACCTCAACATTCAATGAAATGAAAATGACTTCTTTAATTCACTTTGGCTTGCATTTCCTTCTTAAAACTCAACTATGATGAGCATATAAGCTGACTTTAGATTTCTTGCAATGCTTATACTTCTTCGATGTAGCAATTCCTAACATCCCACAAGGTTGGGGATATTTCTTCAAAAACTTAGCGTTGATTAGATGCCTCTGTAAGCTTCCTTCCATATCTGCCAAGTAATATCCTCCTTGGCCTAGTACTTGGTTGATAATGCAAGGACCCTCCCAAGTTGGGCTCCACTTCCCAAAGCCTCTAACTTGAGCTCTCAAAGGCAAAATTGCCTTCCAAACTAACTCTTATTCCTTGAAGGTCTTTAATTTTACCTTGTTGTATGCTCAAGCAACAGTTCTCTTCCCCTCTTGAATTTTATTTAGAGCTTCATTTCGGGTTGCATCTAAATCTTCAACTCCTTGACACATAGCCTGAATGTATTCTTCACCGTGTAGCCCGAATTGGTTCTAAATCCTAACGGAACTCACATTAATCTTCATTAGGAGTAGTTCTAGTTGCTGCTCTCTTAGAAGTTCTATAAGCCCACAAAGTTTCTACTAATTTCTCATACCACTTTTCTGGACTCTCGGCCACCATTCTTTTAATAATGTTCACCAATATCTTGTTGCTGGCTTCTGCTTGACCATTTGACTGGGAGTAGTAAGGACTAGATTGAATCATCTTTATCTTAAACTTACTTGCAAATTCCTCTACTTCTCTTGAAATAAAAGATGGCCCGTGGTCTGTGACAATTGTTTCGGGCACCCCAAATTTGTGTAAGATCTTGGTTTCAATGAACTTCTTGACTACAGTTGACGTGATAGTCTTTACAATTGAAGCTTCTAGCCACTTGGTGAAGTAATCCATTGCCACAATTTTGCTAGAGGCTGGGTGAATTTGCCCGATGAAGTCCATTGCCCAGCCTCTGAAGGGCCAAGGTTTGACCACGGGGGTTCAAGGGTATTGATGGCATATGTTGGCAAGGTCCATGCCCTTGACATTCTTCACACCCTCGAGAATAAGCCTTGTAGTTTTTTTCCATTTTGGGTTAGAAGTAGCCATATCTTCTAAGCAACCATATCATCTTAGTCCCAGCCTGATGTGCCCCACAGATTCCTTCATGTACTTCGGCCATTACCCTAATTGATTCTTCCTGGCATAAGCACTTTAAGAAAAGTTTATTTGGAGTATTCCTTAGTAGATTTTCCCTCCCACAAAACATACTTAGTTGCTTGTCATCTATTCTTCTTACTTGTGGGGAAAGATAGATCTTTCAAATATTGAATAATAGGTGTTATCCAATCTTTTATCTGTACATCTTCAATCAACACATCTAGGCTATCCCCTTTCAAAGATAGAAGGGAGATTTCTTCTCTGAACTTCTAGATCCCATTCAAACTTCTTTTCTTGGATCTGTGCTCCAGAAGATAATTGTGCCATCTCATTGGCAATTGTGTTTGATGCTCTGGGAATATGGCTAACTGATGTTTCAGTGCCCCAATAGTAACCTGCCATGGTGATGTGTTTGCACTTGTATTCTCCATTTAATTGATTGATCACTAATTCTAAATCACTAAACACCTCAACTTCAACTGCCCCCAACTCTATTAAAATCTCCAGGCCAATTATCAATGCTTCACTCTTTGCCTGATTGTTAGTAGTCTCTTGATAATTTAGAAGGAATGAATAGCAATGGTGAGTACCCCTGGGGTCAATGATGACAATCCCAGCTCTCGCAGCCTTTTGAGTGCAAGAACCATTGAAATACAGTCTCCAAAGAGTGATCCAGAGGCTAGTTATTCTTTTTATTTCTTGTTGGATCCATTTTTCTCTGCCCGAGAAGGCTTTGCTTGGCAAGATCTATATATTGGCTACCTCTAGAGTTCATGGGATATTGATAATCTATTCTTAAAACTCCTGGTGTTCTGCCAAGAAGTTTGCAATTGCTTGTCCCTTGATTGCTCTTTAAGGCACATATTGAAAGATGAACCCTGATAGTGCTAGAATCAACTTTCCAATTCTCCCAGTTAGCATTGGTTTTGATAGCATGTACTTAATCACATCTGTCTTGGCAATGATGTAGATGTGGCAAAGCAACATGTAATGCCTTAGTTTGCAGGCAGTGAAGTATAGAGCTAAGCACAACCTCACCATTGGTGTATATCTCGTCTCTACCTCAGTAAGGATTCTATTGAGGTAGTATATTGCTTGTTCCTTCCCACCTTCATTGTTTTGGGCCAACAAGCTTCCCATTGACTTTTCAAAGGTAGAAATATAAAGTTTTAAAGGCTTCCCCCTTTGAGGTGGCATGAGTATTGGTGGGGAGGCTAAGTAAGCCATTATTCTGTTGGAAGCCTCTTGGTATGGTGGGTCGCACTTAAATTCTTCCTTGTCTTTCAATTGCAGTAGAGGAGTTAGCAGCTGAATCTTGCCCGCCAAGTTAGCAATGAATCTCCTCAAGAAGTTGATTTTTCCTAGTAACATCTGCGGTTGTACTTTATTGGTGGAAGGAGGTGATTCCATTATTGCCCAAGCTTTGTTCTTGTCAACCTCTACACCTCTTTGATGAACAAAGAATCCCAAAAAGTTGCCCAACCTTACCCCGAAAACACATTTCTTGGGATTCATTTTCAGCTCATAGATTCTTATTCTTGTTATAGCTTGTCTGAAGTCTACCAAGTGCTATTCTTCAGTTTTAGATTTCACCACAATGCCATCAATGTAAACTTCCACGCTATGGCTGATCAAGTTATGAAAAATGGCATTCATTGCTCTTTGATAGGTTGCACCAACATTTTTTAACCTGAATGGCATGACTAAGTATTCATATGCTCCCACATGGCTTGGGCACCTAAAAGCTGTTTTGTGTATATCTTCTATAGCCATTTTTCTTTGATTATAACTGGCATTCCCATCCATGAAAGATAGGACTTTATGTTTGGCAACTGCATCTATGGATATGTTAGCCATGGGCATATGATATTCATCTTTAGGTGTGGCTCCATTAATGTTTCTATAGTCAACACAACATTGAATTGCTTTAGCGATAGCTTACAATACAGTTACAAGGTTGGCCAACCATTCGACATATTTGGCAGGCCTAATAATTCCTACCTTCACTAGTCTTTCAATTTCTTCTTTGACTTTTTCCTCAATTTCTTTTGACATCCTCTGTGGTGCTTGCTTTACAAGTTTATATCCCTCCTTAACAAGCATCATGTGTTCTACTAAGGTTGGATCTAAACCCAGCATCTTAATGTAATGCCAAGCAAAACAATCTTTGACCTCGTGCAAAAGGCTAACAATCTTTGCCGGATCTTCCACTTCTAACAGACCACTAATCTGTATAGGCCTTGGATCTTCTTTAGTCCCCAAATCAATGATTTCTAAGAGGTCTTATACCTTTGGTGGTGGTTTGTCAGGTTATGCACACAGAAACTCAACTAACTCTGGATTCTTGGGCAAGTCTTCTGGCTCATCCAGGTCATATATACATTCAGCCATTTGTATGGCTGTTTCCAACTCCTTCCTAAAGAACTCTTCTTCACCTCTGTTCTGGGTGCTTGAGGCTGCTTCCTCTTGTTCCTTAGTCAAGCTCTCTCTTTCTTGTTTTCTCTTTCTCATACACCAACAGTCTTTCAATTAAGGACCTGACTGCAATTACTTGGTCATTCCTTATTTGTTCTGACATTACTGGTGTTGGGGAGTTGGGACAATATGAGGTCTATACCATTCTTCCTTGGTGAGGAACAGTCCTTACTCCAAAAGCTTTTGGGCTGTCACCTTAGTCGGGTGGCCGTTCTCATCAGCTCCTAAGCACTGGAGAATCCCAATACTAGGATTGTAAAAGCTGGCTTCTGCAAAATTAGTTATGGGGAGGAATGGTCGTGACTCGGGCTCCATCATCTCCCATGACTCATTCTTCATGGTAGACTGCTATTTGTTGATGCAGGGTGGAAGGCACCGAGAGACTCTGATGAATCCAATCTCGGCCCAGTAAAGCTCCATATGTGGAAGTACCATCCACAACGAAGAAGGCTAGCATGATTTGCTTGGAATCCAAGTAAACCTTCAGAGGCAATAATCCATGAGTTCTAGTAATGGCTCCGGAGAAACTAGAAACTGTTAGATCCATGAGGATAAGATCTTCCTCATTTCTACACATCTTTTCCATTTGCTTGTACGACAACACATTGACTGCAGCTCCTCCATCAATCAAAACCTTCTTGAAGGGTATTCCCTCCAAATGAGTAGTTACATAAATAGGCTTGAAATGGTTAGCTAGGGTCAAACTCGGGCGGCTAAAGACCATTATGTCCAAGTACACTCTCTCGGTTTACTACACAACACCACCTTGACACTTACTACACAACACCACTCATTTGATTATGGCTGCTTTGGGCTTCTCGGGTAACTTGATAGCTCTTTCAGTCGGCCTATCAACTTGCCTTCTTTCTGCTTTCAACTCCCAGATAGTTTTTCCTTTCCCCATCTCAGCCTAAGTCAGGTTGATCATGTTTATTGGGGCTTCTAGGAAGGGGTCTGTATCAATCATCATATTGGCTTGCGATTTCTCTAACAACAACTTTCCTTTCACATAAGGTATTGTATTCAATCCCTAAATTGGACACAATTGGTTATGGAGTGATTGAAAGTATAATGCAGCTTGCAATACTTTTTTCCTCTCAGGCTTGGGCAGTTTTTTAGAGTTGTCAGGCACCATTACTTTCGCCCAAACCAACTCCTCATAAATCTCCGCGACCTTGGTCAAATCGAAGGAGTAACTCTAGCATTTAAGGGGTTTCATAAGGATAAAAACACCGTCATTCATTACAATTTTCTGGTCCTTGACTACTTAAACTAACCCCTTTATTATTAAAGGCCTAAAAGAGGTAGTCATATATGTTGCATACATGTCCATTCCCTCTTTCCCATCATTTTCTTTTCGCTCTCCTTCAAACTTCACTTGGTGGATGGTAACTTTGCTTTTGTAGAAAGGGGGAGTCTTAGATGAGTGCTTCACTTGCTGTTCTTCAAGCAATAACTTCTCATACTTGGTGGCCACAATCACCAACTTTTGCAACTCATTGAATTGCACGTCATAAAACTTCTTCCTCAAAGGCAATCTCAATGCCTTCTAAGTGATGGATATGAGCTGTGCATGATTTATAGGGAATTGGCACCTCATCCTTATCCTCCTGAACCTCATCATAAAGTCTTTAGTTGACTCATGCTCATATTTCTTGACTTCCACCAGATCGTTGATAGTCATCTCGGGCTCGACCCTGTAAAACTACTCATAGAAGGCCATTTCCATTTGCCCCCATTGGTAATAGAATTAAGGGGCAACAGAGTGTACCACTGAGATGCTAAGCCCACCAAGGAGTTTCCAAACAATCTCAAGTTATAGTTGGGATTGTCTTCAAATGCCACACAGTGATTAGAGAACTTGAAAATGTGATCTCTGGAAGATACATTATCATCTTCTCCACTAAATGTTGGGAACGCAGACATTTTGAAGTTTACTAGAAAAAGGTTTTGCTCATTAACGTACTCAGGATAGGGCTTCCGATAGGTGATCCTAAACAGTGGGCGAGCTTGTGGCTGAGCATTCTGTACCACCATCCTTCTTAACTCAGCTAACTTATCTCTGAGTTGCTGGTTAGCTGTATTGTTATGTGGAGTATGTGGGGCTCCCCACTTTGGTTTGTGGTCATTGTCCGAGAAGGTTTCCTTCTTTGGGTTGGGCTATCTCCATCTCGCATCTCATCTCCTCCCTTACTGGCCAATGGTGGTGGCCTATAAGGAGGAAACTTGTCTGCCTTGGTAGGCTCGCCTTTTCTATTGGATTCCCCAATCAAGTGCCTTGGTAGGCTCGCATTTTCCATTGGATTCCCCAATCAAGTGGGGCATCCCATACTTTGTTCTTTCTTGCCTGCTCTGCCCCCTACCATTAAGTGAAATAGTGGGGGGTCGGGCAACTCTGCTCCTAGGATTTCCTCCAACACTGGCTAATCAATTCCATATCCCTCCTTGTTTTTATCTTTACTATTCTTTTCCTCAAGCAAAGGAAAGAATGGAATAACTGGTTCTTTCTCAGGGCTTGCTCCCCTCACATAACCATTATTTGGAGCAGAGTACTCTAGATCTAGTCTTCTTTGCAAACTCCCCATTAAAGAACAAAGTCTGCATACTTCTCCCCTGGTTTCTAAGGAAATCTTCTTCATACTGCTTAGCACTTGCACCATGGTGGCTTGCAAGTCTTCATTGGTTACCATTCCCCTCGACTTCTCAGATGAGGTCAAGTTTCTCAGAACAGTTGGTCCTTGTAAGGAAGGAAAATCTTCTGGATGATTTGTCATGCTTGCTTTTGGTAAATACTAGGGTGGCCCGCTTTCTGTATTCCACCTGAAAGATTTCCCCTTCCTTTTTCTTCTTGTCATATAAGACTAAATGTGTCCTACCGGTTGTGCCAAAACTATGTTCGGGCAAAGATTTCTCCAGAAAGGGCTGCTCGGCTCTCAACACAGCTCCCCAAAGGATTGGCACTTTAGATGTATAGTCAGACTCTTGCTTGCTGATGTGCTGCAAGAAGAGGACAGAGTTAGTTCTGAAATGTGCCTTCGTAGGGCCTTAGGTGTAGGCCTTGAGGCTCACAATCAAAACTAAGTAAGTGTTAGGCGTGCCACTACTATCTCAGTATAGTAGATGTAGAACAAGATTGTGTTTAGTCGATTATTTATGCCCTAAGTTACTCGGACTTTTTGTTATCAAAGGATTGTCGTGGATGGGTAAAGTCCACATTAAGTTCTTTATCTTGCCTTGTGACCAAGGACTTTCAATTCATAGTCTTGTATATTCGAAAGAGAGGAGTCTAGATCCCTTAAGTCATTTGTTTATTTCTTGATTGGTTTTAAATGAAAGCATATCCGTTAAGCTAACCAGATCTAGATACAAATAAGACTTCTAAAGTAGGAAAACAGGCGGAAATGACTTGAATACAGGCTGGATAATACATTAAGTAGTAGATCTATTATCTTAGAAAACACATAAAGAACTTTAAGCAAGATTTCACCTTGTCGGGCAAGGTTGAACTTCTTGCATTCACTTTTCTTTGAGTCTACAGAGATTTCTATGCTAAAAAGGGATGGATGGTAAACTAGTTTACACAAGGAAATCGATACTACGCCACTAGGGGTGATAACAGAGCCTCTAAACAAGACAAAAGATACCTTTTGTAAGGGAGATATCATGAGAATGACTGAGATCTGGGCTGGTTATAGCTTTTAGATGCAAATTTGGCTTGAGAGCAGAGTTTGTATGTTTGTTTGTTTGATTGGTTGAGTGTCCTTGTCTCTAGGGCCTCTTCCTCCTTTTATAGGTAAATTAGCCCGACTGCAGTGACTTTGCTCTTGCTTTAAAGCACTTGGAGGATAGTGAGTCACCATCTTTTTACTTGTATTGCTACTGAAAAGTGCTTTTTGGTTGATTGTAAGTTAGCCCCCATCACTTGACATTTAAATCATAGGCACATGGTCTATGCATTAATGGGAAGGCACCAATTTGTCTCTGGGCTTGATGCTTGGGTCTCGGGCAAGTCTCTGTTTAATTGGTATCTCTGGACTTCCACACACTTGTAGCCCAAAGTTCAAATAGTAACCCAAACAGAAACTGTCTCATGTTTGGTTGTTTTTAAACACGTCCCACAAAAAGGTGCCACAAACCCGAAACGCTACTTATCAACGGAAGATTATAGCAGAAAATTATAGCAGATTGTGGGCTGTGGGCTAAGAGCCATTAGGAAAAGGGCCCGTCCAAGGGTCATGGTGTAAAATTTTCAAAATTTTTAGACGAAATTAATAGTGGAAAAATTAAACAATAGTACTTCCTTTCATAATTTATGATGATTAAAACCAAATCAACAAGTTACTATAGTTCACGGAGATTTTTTATATTTTAAAAACGTAACATTATAACTTCATTATGAATATAAGAATAAAAAGTCCTCAACGCAGATGCTTATAAGTTTGGGGGAGCCATTGTTCCTATTGCAGAAGCGACTGCACTCAAGGAAGCCTTAAAATTAGCAAGATAAAAGAACTTCACTCATGTTACATGTAAATGCGGAGAGGGATGCTAAGTTGGTGATTGATGCATTATGGGGAAGTGCTCTACTCAATAGAGATTGAAGACCAAAAATTATAGAAGATATTAAGCTTTCTGGCTCACCAATTTGATTGCATTTCTTGGAGTTATGTTGTTAAGAAAGGCAAATTTTATTCAAACTGTGGTCACAATGTTAATGGCCCCTATGTTTGAGATATGACGATAACCTCAAAGGCAAGACAATTTCTTTTATTTGACCTAAAGGCTCTTGGTTGTAATAGAAGTTTTAACCTCTAACTTTTGGTATTCCTTTACATTGAAAAAACAAAAAACCAAATTATCAGTAAACCAAACACAAGAGTGTGTTGTGACATAAATTTTAGCACATGTGTCATTGTGTAAATCCTTGACATATTTAGTTGAGAATACCCTTTGCGCCAGTGATTTTTTCTATTAGATTTGTATTATCTTGAGAGCAAGTTTCTCTCTTTTCATGGTTTCCTATAAATAAAGGCATAGGCAATGCAAAAATATATCACAAAAATTGCTCAACTCACTTTCTCTCTTTACCGCACCCCTTAGAGAAAATAGGCCACAACACATTCTCAACACCCTCCAAGTGCTGTGCTAAGAAAATTCTGCTACAAACCAGTTGAGAAACACTGTGCTAATATTACAAACCAGTTCACAAGATCCATCTTTGCAATCCATATTCTTCGAAAAACGGTCTTGACTGTCAATATTTTTTTAGCTTAATTGCATGAAACATTCAACATTGAGCATGAACTTCAATTTTCGATCACCGAATTATATATTCTACTCAACTAGTGTTCACCCTCGTGCTTATATTATTATTACTATTATAATTGTGGTGAATTATATTTGGGTGAATAAGATAATAAAAGGAACAAAAAAAAAAAAAAAAGGGAAAATCCCTAAAACTTGCGCCAGTGCCGCGGCTAGAAGCCGTGTGATCAGGTCGAGCCGAGTCGAGCTAACACGCTGCCAAACCGCCAAGACCTCTAAAATGACAATGTGAAACCACACTACGCTGCTGCCTGGCAGGGAGTATGATTCTCTTCCATCTTTTTTTCTTTTTCATTTCTTCTATTTCTATTTGAATGGTCATGGTTAAGTCATGTTAACATCTTATATTAATTTTTTTTAGAAAAAAAAAAGGAGAAAATAGAAAATGCGGAATGAGGGAATGAAATTATGGAAGAGGATGGAAAGAGGAGGAAAAAATCCTCGTCCACCTGGCAGAGCCCAACGTCGATCGCTCATGCCAACAGCCTGTGGTCGTCTTCCCTTGATGAACCCAGTAGTCTCCGACGACAAAACCACAAGTTTCCAGTCGAAATCTCATTGAGATTAATCGAGATTTAAATTGAATCTATGCATTTTGGACCTCCCCGATGTCGAGATCCTTCTCCGTCGAAATTTTCGTGGGTTCTAATTATCTTGCACTTACCCCAACCTCTGTTGGTATAACATTGTCCGCTCGCGACGGGCCACCATCTTCCCTAAGACACCACACACCCAACATCCTTGGAGTGCTCTTGACCTCTGTGCTCAGCCCACATCACAACCTAGCTTATGAATGGGCCTAGAACTTTCCTTTCCATCTATGCCCCTGTTTTGGGCCACCACATCTTAACCATAATAAAAAAATAAAAAGCAAAAAACAAGTTCGGCTTCTCCTTTTGTTTTTGAGCTTTCCAGCCCACTTATTTATTGTCATTTGACCTACTGTCCAATTCGCGTGTTAATGTTTTTTCACTTCTGGGCGAATTTACTTTATCCCATATGAAACCCTAACCCTATTATCGGCATTTTGGTTTTCATAATCCTTTCTTAGCCCAATATTTGGGTCTGGGTTTTGTCATGCCACTTTTTTAATTGTATTTTTTTGCAATTGCTCTATACATATATTGCCTTGTATATATGTGTGCGTTTACAGGTATTATGAATCCGATGTGCATACTTTAAATTCGAACCGGAATGTTGGAATCAAAATCGTGTCACATCCTCAAACCGATACGAGGTCCAGTCAAAATTGCCTATGATCCCTGGTCCGGGGACAATGGGGTTGATATAGGGGAGGAGGTGTGGTTGAATTCAAATCGGATTGCCTACATATCTCTAGGAATGAGAATTAAACCACAGGTGTAGTTTTAAGAAACAATGGTGTGATGTGTGCAACATCATGAACCATCTTTGACGAATAACCTATGAAAGGTCATTAAGGAGATGAGTTCTCCATGGACGTGTCTACGCGTAAATGGTAGCGTGCATGCAAGATGAGCCTCTATTGGGCGTAGAAAGAATATGTGTATGATAGGTAGTCTTGTAGGGAAGATGAAGAGTAGTGTACCTTCAGTTGTGATTTATTAAAAAATTTAGAGAATGTCCCTCAGTTATGATTGATTGATAGAAAGTTTTGCATCATAAATGACTAAACGACATAAATACCCAGTTAGGGTTTATGGAGATCCTGAGAATCATTGTGGGGAAAGTAATCCCAATTAAATCGGGAGACTATCCAAACTTTCTTTAGTGCATTTATTAGATTAAGGATGGCAAAGTGACAAGTCGTGTCCAAGATGACCTCCAGACCTTAATAATCATTATGGGGAGAGTAATCCCAATTAAATCGGGAGACTATCCAAACTTTCTTTAGTGCATTTATCAAATCAAGGATGGGAAAGTGACAAGTCGTGTCCAAGATGACCTCCAGACCTTAATGTTTGTTTGCCATATTTGAATTGCCTTATTTGTTGATAACACTTTCAGAAGATTAATGGAAGTGTTTTTATGAAAAGTTGAGCATGACTTCGATTCCATTTGTTTTGTCACCTTGCCTAATTCTAAGTCAGAGGATTTTAGTGGCCGCAACGTGTCACCAAGAAGAGGCTTCATTCTCAGTCCGATTTACGTGTTCAACCCTAATGAATCTTAATCGAACGTCCGCTATGGACATGGTATCCTGCATGTGGTTTAGAAAAACAGATTTTGAATCGTTTTATTAGACCCTATGCATTGGACTTGAGTGTTTCTGATTAGACTACACCTAGCTGACTTGACTAAGGCATGTATTAGAGATTTCTAATTTGGGTGCATCCTTCGAACTTGCATTAAACACATGGTGTCGCAAAACATACCTGACCTAGTGCTAACCCAGTACTAGTTCAAGATAAAATTAATCGTACTTGAGGTCGGAGTTCAGAGCCACCACTCGATTGATTTAAGGATCGCCTTTTAGATTATTCTCTTAAATGTTGCAGAGCCTATATTTGAATGTTTATAACTCACAACCCTTACGTTGTATAATCTTTTTGAATGTCGGATAGTGCGTTGAACTTTCGGATCTTGGGGCAAGGATGAGAATTTTAACTTTTAAGCCTGATAACAATGGATAACCGCTCGAATTGGTTGGATTTCGGTATGAAAATTTGGGTATATTTTACATACGGGGAAAAACCGTGGATATTATTCGATTATGGTTTTGGATATGGTTATAAGGGTTCCCAATCCGTATCCGTCCTTGAATCCGACTAGAGTAATATAATATATAATTTATATATAATATATAAGGCAATAGTATTATATATATATATATATATATATATATATATATATATATATGTAGGCCCTTTAACAAGGGGGATCCCCATTTGTTTTTAGAAATGGGGACACCTTCTTGACTGTTGGATTGGCTTTAATGAAATTGTGT